>NW_007579543.1:153051-156834 GCF_000690725.1 Stegastes partitus | reverse complement strand
AATGTTTTTATTTTTTTCCAGAAGCTGCAGTCTGAAGAGTCCTAATTCAGTTTCAAGGTGTCGAGGTGGTGCTTTCTCCTCGTTCAAGATCACCACCCAAAACCGAAAGTATACGAGTCTTGGATCTCCTGCAGGATCCTCGATGCACTGTGCACTGCTGTGTACTTTGAAAGTGTTCCTGCTGCTCATCACTAATCGGCACGGCGCTTCTGCTACGGACACACTTAGAGATGCAGCTTCACCGTATTGTACACCGCGAGTGAAACAGCAGCAGCTTCACAAGTGTTTTTATTTTCCACAGTTAGGCAGCGAAGGGAATGTGTCGGTGCACGAAAAGACTGTTTCATGTTAAAGGAGGCTCCGTCACAGAACCTACAATCGATATTTAGTGAGGAACAGACGGGACTGAGTGTGTGAGGCTGCTGGGAGGGTTGAGCTGCAGGAGTCGTAGTTAGAGGACGGTATCGTCATGGTGGTAATCAGCAGGAAGCAGAGCAGCAGACAGAGTAGTCGCATTAAAATAAACAACCAGAAGAAAAAACACAAGGAAAGAAAGCAAAGAAACACCCAGAAGGACGTAGAAATATAAAGATTATAGAGAATACTGGAGACATTTATAACTACGGGCCAAACTGTGGAAAGACATCAAAGCTAAGTTTTGTTTTAAAATATGTAAAGCCTGAAAATTAATATATATATACTGTATATATGCAAGAGGGTAAATAATTGATAACAGATTCCAGCTTCATTGTTTTAAAGCTTCCAAAAAAGGGAAGATTTAAAAACAAAAAACAAAAAACAACTATTTGACTGCAGTATAGATCTTCTATAACACAAACAGATATGCTTTAATTGTTGACAATTATTATGAAATTGATAATCTTTGGACAAATTTAATACCAAACTTTAAAAAAAAAACCAACATAAATGATAACTTTATTATCATTTATGTCTAAAGAAATCAACATCTTGCCCCGGTTTACTCTGCTTTCATAAATTCAGCTCAATATGTTTTATCTCCATAAACATCAGGTTAGCAGTATTGCCAAAGCATCAGGGATGGTGCTGTATGTGTAGCTATAATCCTATTATGGTACAATCAGTATATTTATTGTATTGTTTATAACAAAATAACACCCAAGTGCAAAATTATGATTCTTTTTTTAGGCTACCGAAACCGTAAAATTGATCATCAGTGCTCGATTAATAAGGTCTGCCCTTCCTCTTCACTGATTGGGTGACTACAAATTTATTGGATGTAAAAAAAACAAACAACAACAACTTTAAAAACACAGAAAATGTATGCTTTTATAGTAGTTTTCTTTTTTACAGAAGTGCTTTTTACGCTAACAAAAACGTCTCTTGTTTGTGCCTTAAATTAAAAACTTGACTTTTACGCTGTTAAAATACAGAAAACGCTGCTTTTCATATTGCTCTGTTAAAAATGCCCTTTTTTACACTGAAGCCACCAAGACACCGCTGTTCTGTTGATTTATACTACAACGCTGCTTTTTATGCCATGAAATCCTGGAAAAGTCCTGCTTAACATCGTGCTCTAATTAAAATGGCACTTTCTATGTCATCAAATCCCCCAAAATGCACGACTTGCAGTGAAATGATTCTATTTATGCTGCCAAAAATACCATCTATGTTACTGTAGGTCACCAGAGTGCAGGTGTCTCAGAGGCTTTAGATGATGTACAAAGCAGTATTTTAATTAAAACGGCATAAAAAGTTGTGATTTCTGGCTTTTTGAACCACCAAAAGCCAGAAAACACAACTTTTTCTGGTGCTCGAATGATAACGCAGCTCTAAGGCTTTCTGGAGACTTACAGTAAAACTTTGATGTTTACGCCATTAAAAGCCAGAAAAAACTCTGCTTTTCATAGTGCTCTGATTAAAACGCTGCTTTTTACACTGTCTTAAGCCGCTTTACAGCAAAACAATGTTGTTTTACGCCATGAAAACCAAAAAAAACTCATTTTTTTAATGCTTTTTTAGCTCAGCTTTTACGCCATTAAAGCTGGCAAAACACCAAAATGCATGAAAGTTGGTATTTTCTGGCTTTGTTTCTAATTTAATTGCCGCTTCCAAGACACTGGCACTTAAAATGCTTTGGTAACGTAATAAAATGCTGCTTTTATGCCAAGAAAAGTCAGAAAAACACTTATTGTTTGGGGTGATGTTAATTTTATTAAATTATTTAAAAAGTAAACAACTAATAACTAAATCTGACTTACGCTAAAATGCTGCTGTTTACGTCGTCAAAAACGCCTCTTTTATTCTGCTTTTAAGTTCAAAGTTTGTGCCACCAATCAGTGAAAAGCAAAGCCAGACCGAAGCAATCGATCGATGAAAAGTGCCTGTATATTCATAAAGCTGCAGATCTGTGTCGTTTTTGTTCAGTGTTCTGGATTCAGAGGACTGATGTTAGTTTTCTTCACGTTATCTGCCCTCGTTGTCCGTTTTTGGCTAATTGTCTGTGTTTATTTGTTGTAAGTTGATTGTGAATTGTTCAGTTTACAGAGGGGCCACGTGTTGATTTGTCCGAGAAAAGTTTGTGCTGATTCATTTTTGGAAAAAGAGCAGAAAAATCGGTGCACAAACATTGTTTTTTATGCTGCTTTTTTCAACAAATGTGTTGGAGAAGTGATGAATTTGGGTCCTATTGGCTCCTTAAAGCATCTTTAATGTCATTGTTTTGGTTTTATAATCTGCAACTTTACTGTTTGGTTCAGTTTTACCGCGCTCATAAAGCCAAAGAGTCTAATATTTTCCTTGGAGGCTACAACAGACCGACAAAGAGTTTAAAAATGAGACGTATGTTATCCAGGTTGCCAGAAACACAACTCTACATGGACGCTAACGTTGCTACATGCTAGCTGCTTGTGCAAATCAAAGCCTCACTAGCTTAGTTTTGTGTTTCAGGTTGTTGTGATGCCCCCTAGTGGCCAAAAAAAGACATTGTTGCAGCTTTAATATCATAAAAGTTGTAAATTTTCTCCATCAAATGCAAAAAAAACCTGCTTGTATTACGATCCTAACACTTGAACCGACCGTCTGTGTTTGTAAATGTGGTGCCAGCTGAGTTTGGAGCTCCGTCAGTGGAGGATTTTACACACTTATGCATATATTATCTATACAGCAATACGGTTATTGTGCCTAATTCATTTTCTTGCAGCCTAAATGCTTTGTGTCCTCCCATGATGATTCTTCTGAAATACGCTTCCAGGAATATCAGACATTTGTAGCTTGAGGTGAAAACAGTGTGATTCGATTCGGAGCAACCAAAGAACCGATATGTGCTTTTTTGCTATTATAGATGTGTTATTTTTTTATTGTGTGGGTTGTACTGGCTACAGTAATTCACTTTTTAGTGTAACACGAGTGTTATTGCGTCATTTGCTCACCATGAGACCTAATGTAATCAGTGAAGCGACCGGGGAACTCCACCGTTTCTTCCACATTTGCTGAACAGTGTTTTTATTGTTTCTTACATAAGTTATTGTGTGGTTGTTGTTTTTTTTTTTAGTAATCTTTCCGGCCACCAGGAGGCGCTACAACACTTTTATATTTTATTCCTCATGCAGCTGCAGAAGCACTGATTCAGCTGGACGGTGAGACTTCGAGCTGACAGTGTGTCACAGAGGTCGCCTTAATGAAGACAAACTTGTAGAACATCTGGTCCGAGGATCGGGATGGATTTCAGGTCACGATGATGTTTGTTGTCTCAGAATAAACTCACTGAAGGAAACTGGTTGGTTGTTCTTTCAGAAAAGTTAG
>NW_007579543.1:133978-152158 GCF_000690725.1 Stegastes partitus | reverse complement strand
TGCTTCAAATAATTTGATTTAAACAAAAAAGTGGTACCATAAGGAATTCTGTCCATGTTTATTATCTACTCCATCTAACTCCATCTTCACAAACCTTCAGAAAACCCACTTCTCCATCGTCTACCTGAGACAATATCAATCAAACTGAAGTTATCTCTATTCTTGTCGTTTCTACTGAGTCAGATCCACTCAGCTTCAGTTTGATATTTTCTCAAGCAAACAACAACAAAATAAGTTTTCTGAAAATCTACAAAGATGGAGTTCTCTGTGTTTGCTAATGAACTCTTCATATGTTTACTTGTCATTAATTTCTTTATCAGGAGCTGTTTTAATTCACTATAACCTTGTTTTCAACTCAATAACGAATGACCCCACATGTCACACTCGGTCAACTCGATCAACATTCACCACGTCAATAAAAATCTGTCAAACCAAAGATGTTCAGGCGTGATGGATTCGGTGAGTTGAGGTGGAACGACGCGTACAGCCGTGTTGAGTCCCTACAGAAGACTTAAACGCTTTATGATAAGAATGCAAACTTGGTAAATCTAGCACATGCATGTTGTTATTTAAAGTGTTCAGGATTGACATGAACATTTGACTCGTCATAATAGATCATAACAGCTGAGGTCTTGTAGGCTGGTAAGATGCTGGATTGACCTCCTATAATGAGGCGAAAACACCAAAATTACAGTTTATATGGACGGTGTGCACTTTGGAGGGCGACCAAAGAAACATGGAGCTTTCCAAAGCGACCGAGAGACAAAGGGATGAATGTGTTGAACAGTCATGTCGGGCTGCATGCTCACAGGAACAAGTCATTTTACTCCCGTTCGCACAGATTTCACGCCTCCGTGGCCGATGAGTTATGAGCGATAATCAGATTTCACGTGACGGGAAACAAACAATCGCAGGTCACGAGTTGAAAAATCCAATTAGTTTTACCCACGGAGCTGCAGTGAGTGATGGGAGGAAAGGATTTACGTTTACATTGTTCTGTTCTCTGTGAAACTTACGTCTACGCTTGAGATCCATCGTATGTTGAAGTAAAACCTCGTAGATGGACTTCTTGGGGACATCACACCAAGTCACTGTGGTTTCAGAAACAGACACTCAGACTGGTTCTTTGTCAAAAACTAAAGTCTTGGAGTTTGTTGTGATGTGTGAGGACCTGCTGCCTCTGACATTACGTTTACCTTGTTAGTTAATCTGACAACACATAAACATTCTTGGAGATTCTTCTGACGGGATTGTCGGCACCTAACTCGTCCTGCAACTTTGAGAAAACCACAAATTATAAATCAAAACGTGCGACTCGATCTGGAGTGCGTTATGTCTTTTGGTAGAGATTCGATGTACTTTTTTTTTTTTTACGAAATTCGTAAAAAATTGCGTTAAAAATCCCCATTGAAATGAATGCGAAGGGGGCCTGACAACACCTAAACCCAGCCGTCTTTGGAAGCCACTAGCTCCGGCAGATTTTACAGCAGAAACTTCATTTAAAGTTTAAACAGGTCGCACGGCTCTGAATGTGATTAATCCAAATCTGTGTTTTGATATCTTTTATGGTTTTCATGCAGTCGCAGGTTAAGTTTTATGAAGTTTTTGAAAATCCAGATTTTTTTCCTTGAGCTCGATGTCTGAGGTCACAAACTCACCAAAATGTGATCACAAAGGTGTCACTAATCGCTGCTGTAGCTCACCTGGTAGAGCTGACGTCCCATGTTCAGGGCTACAGTCCCAATGTGGAGGTCATGAGTTCGATTCCCGCTCATGACCCTTTCCCACATGTCCTCCCCCCATTCGTCTCCCCTACTTTCCTGTCTCTCTCTGACTACACTATCTAAAAAAAGGCCAAAAAAAAAAAAAAGGTCGTTAACCTCGTCTCCTTCTCATAATTTCTCCTCTACATGAACAATTTATACATAAAAATGACGGCATTTCTGTCCTCTTTCATCCAGTGTGAGTCTCATCGCTGTAGGACTTGTAGTTTTTCCATAAATCACCTCAGAGCTCAGAGTGTCGACCAGAACTCTCATTGACTCCCATACAAAATCTCTGGCGAAAACCAGAAACAGTGAGTCTCTTTAACCTGCCACCAAATCCGTACAAAACACAGTACGGACGTAAAAATACATCAGCGTGTTCACAACAAGATTGAGCTTCACCTGGTGAAAGAATTTCTTGGATACGACTTTTAGTTTTTGAGCTGTGAGCGTTTGTTCGAGGGTCTGATCCTCAGTCTGCTGCTCTGCTCACTGCATGAACCGGTGGCTCACAGCTGATTGGCTGATTGATGTAGTTTCAAAATAAAAGCTCAAAGATGTTAAAAGGTGGTGATCAGGGTTTGTAAAACATGCTGGCTTCTCTAAATAAGATATACTTATATATATTATACATTATGAATAATTATAGTGGGACATATTAGCTGGCAAAAGCTGCATTAGCACATTGAAAATTACTTCAAAAATGTTCCAGTTTTGTTCAGTCGGTCGTCGGACTCTGTTTTTCTGTCTGGTGTAGATCTGTTCTGCCTTCCTGAAGGTCACTAAAGTAATATAATCAGTTCACCTCATAGAAATGGTCTTAAAAGCCTGGAATATTACAGGAAAGCTTCGTCGTCTGACAATAAAACAACAACAACCACCGAGTTCTAAACCAGGAGCTAAACGTCCCGTCGGCTTCTGCGCGTCCAATCTGGCGCAGGTTAAGTCGCACAAAGCCTCGTCCAGACAGACGTGTTTACCCTCCAATGTGTGTCGCTGTGAAACAAACACGCCGCACACACCCGTCCAGTCGATTTAATCCATTTTAATAAATAAATACAGAAAAATAAGTTCATGGCTCCGAAACAGACGTGATCCTAGTTACAATGCAGGTCAGCAGACAGACGGGCTGCAGTCGGGAACAAATGATTTTCATCCCTCTCTCTTCTTTTTTTTTTTGCACAGATTTTACGCTTCCACGGCTGATGAGGAGATGCGAGCCATAATCAGATTTCACGTGACGGTCGCTTCCTTCTCACAGGTCAGTAGATTAAAAACCCGACTTGCCGAAGCGCGCGGTGAGGATGTGGCGTATTGTACAGCTTTGGCCTTTTTGTCGCTCTACAAAACTCGTGTCTGAGCTTTTGGAAACGAGGGAAAGAACACACAGAGCCGTTTACATGATAAGGTGACACCACGCGGAGCCAACAGGCCGCCGTGTGGTCGGGTGCGAATCTCCCCTTCGGTCCCCGGAAGCCGCCGGTTGGTTGGACGCCGCTGCAGTAGTTTCATCAGTCGGTGGCGACGCACAGTTCACACGAGAATAATGACAAACGTCCCGTCAGATCCAAGACACATGGAGGTATATCGTGATAAATAACAAGTAACGACATGCACAAAGTCACACATCTCTGCAGAGAATTAATATCTTTGTCACGTTTAAAAAAAAAAAAACAAGAATCGAGGAGCTTCGTTTCTGCAAAAATGAATTTAAAAAAAAAGGAACAACGGAAGACCTGCATCCCGGTGGATCAACGGTTCCACGCCGCGCCGAGCCGTTCTGTTCATAAGACTTCAGGATAAATTACATCATACAGTTTCATATCATATATCATATAACAGTCTTTCTTTATAGGAGCTTATAGGAGCTTTCAAACTGACGTGAGAAGCAGCTTCTTGTGCAAAGAAAAGAAAAAAAGGTATCAGCAACTATTTGGTTATTTTTCAAGCTAAAAAAAAAAAAAAAGCCAAATATGGTCCTAAGTGTCCGAAAGTGATCGTTTTCTGCCGTTAGTGATCGTTATTTGAATATGTTTAGGTTTTGGTCGCACAAAACGAGACATTTAATGAAGCATCTTGTAGTTTTTAAACATGATTTCTCAGCTTTATGATATTTGGGAGAATAGTTCGCAGTAGGGACGTCCCGATCCGAGCTTTGTTTAACCGGTTGGGCACAAATCTAACTTTTAAATACCAAAAAGAATAACTGAATCTGCAGCGTTCTCATCGTCTTTGAGCTGCTGTTACATTTAAAGTTGGTTATTCGATCTGAAATCATCTTAAATTTTCTACTCTGAAAACTTTACAGCATAAAATACGGATATTTATGAATGTGTTTTTGATTTTTTTAAGCAGAAAATATCCCAATTTCTTCTTCAAAAACTGCCAACTTTCAGCAGGTTTTTCACACATTGAAACTTGAGGCAGTTTGAACGACAACATCTCAGGAACTCTTCAAAATAAAAGCCTTAAATGTTCTCTGCTGTTTCTCATCATGTCGTTGATTCAGAAACTAAAACGTTTGACGAGTAGATCAAATAATATCTGATTGAGCTGAAATTGGTGGAAAAAAGAAATTAAAAGTTCCATGTTTGAATATAAATGAACAAATAGTGGATAAAGCAGAAGTGAAGCAGGGATGTGTTCTGACCCACATGTAGCTGCAGGTCACAACTATACAGAACTGAACATGTAGAATAGTTTTAATATGAAATACTTGGTCATGAAGATGAAGCTTCAGAACTGATAGAGCAGTTCAGACAAGTTGTACCACAGAATTAAATAAACATCTGTAGATAGTCTGATCCAAGTAGAGCAAAGTTCTGAAGCTTCGAAATAGTTCAAATATGAATAAGAGTTTAGTTATTTATTTACTTCTTTTAATATGAGTATATTTTTCATTATGTTTTTCCTCCCTGTGTTTGTTTAGTGGTCATTTTGCACCTCTTTTTCAGTATTTAGTCTCTTTTTCCAACAGTTTTGTGCATCTTTGTGGTTATTTTTTTTTCCATCTGTGGTTGTTTTAAACTCTCTGGAGTCATTTTACATCTATTTGTAATGGTTTTATGTCATTTTACAGTCATTTTGCACATCTTTGTGGTCATTTATGGTCTATATGCAGCTACTTTGCCACCACGTTGTCATCATGGTGTCTCTCTGTGTAGTCATTTTCCACGTCTTTGCACTGCATCGTGGTCAGTCAAGAGTTTTTTGCATCTGTTAGTAGTTATGAGGTGATTTTTGCAGCTATTTTAATGGTCTTTGAGGTCATTTTTCCCATTTGTGGTCTCGTTTGTGTCTCTGTTGGTTGTTTTGTATCTCTCTTTAGTCATTTTACACATATTTGTAGTTGTTTTGTGTCTCTTTTCAGTCATTTTGCACATCTTTGTGGTCATTTTTGGCCTACATGCAACTGTTTTGCATCTCTTTTATCGTCATGTTGGGTCATTCTCTACTGCATCGTGGTCATTGTGGATTTTTTGCCAGTACATTTGCATCTGTTTGTAGCTATGAGGCCATTTTTGCAACTATTTTAATGATCTTTAGGGTCATTTTTCCTAATTGTGGTGGTTTTGTGTTTCTTTTCCATCATTTTGCAAATATTTCTGATCTTTTTTGCATTTCTTTGTCATAGTTTGCTGCTTTTCCAACTGCTCTGACCATCTAAGGGATCATTTTTCCTCTTAATATAAAAGAATTTGGTTGAAAATATTTGTTATTTTCATTGAACTTCCATAACTGACAAGTTGTACCACAAAAACAAATGTACTGGTAGTTGGTCTGATCCAGTGGTTCTTCAGATATAACTTAGATTTTATTTATTTTTTTAATATGGCCACATTTGATCATATTCTGGCTTCATTCTGTAGGTTCAAGAAACAGAATGAACTTTATGTGATATACTTTCTGAATTAAAAAAAATAGAGATAACAGAAGATTTCAGGCTTTTATCTTTAATAGTTCCTGAGATATTGTTTTTCAAAAAGCCTCAAATTTCAATGTGCAAAAAAAAAAAGAGTCCATGTGCAATTTAAAAAAAAAAAATGCAGATATATTACGCTGAAATTTCACAGATGCTGTTATAAATATCCGTAGTTTATGGTTTAAAAAGTAAACGGAGCAGGAGGCCTGAATGTGTTCAGCTTTCATGCGTTTATATCAGATTCAGTTAAATAATTTTAACATCCTGTAAAGTGTGCATCACGTAGGAATCAGCAGCTATTAGATATGAACTGACTCAGATTGGGGACATCCCGAAGTGGCAGATCCATCCATCCATCCATCATCTATACACCTTAATCCTCACTAGGGTCATGGGGGGCTGGAGTCTATCCCAGCTGACTCAGGGTGAAGGCAGGGAAGTGGCAGATCAATAAAGAAAATGATCGTTAGTTGCAGCTCTAGTTTAAAGTTTATTCTGAATAATAAATCTGAAACGTTCTGGATCTGCTCAGCGCTGCAGTCGTGGTTTATCGTAGTAGGCACCTTCAAACAAACACCGTTTAGCTTATTCCATAAAACCTGTCCAGTCCTTCGCTCCTCTGCAGGTCCAGTCTTGTGTTCACGCTACGGTTCCGCACACGGCAGCGAGTGGACGAGTTTCTACCGCGCCGCCTTCAGTCCGACGCCAGAGAACCGGCAGGAAGGCCTCCGGACGGCTCGGCCTACAGGACGTGGCAGCAGTTGTACTGAGCCAGCGGCAGGATCTTGGGCTTGTTGTGCGCCGGGATGTTGAAGGCCAGAGCTTTCTCGCACAGCGGGAACTGGAAGAGTCTCTCGCGGAGCTTGACGCTGTGCCGCTTCTCGGCCCGCGGGGCGCTCTCGTGGCTCGGACGTCTCTCCGTCTGGACGTCGCCT
Organism: Stegastes partitus; assembly: GCF_000690725.1. Taxonomy (NCBI): domain Eukaryota; kingdom Metazoa; phylum Chordata; class Actinopteri; family Pomacentridae; genus Stegastes; species Stegastes partitus. The sequence continues at coordinate 145,535 of NW_007579543.1, read as the reverse complement.
CGGTCTCCCGCTCGCTCGTCCCGCTCGCCGTCCGCCGCCGTCTTCTGCAGGCTGCCGGAGGAGACGGAGGAGCGGCGGGAGTCGGAGGCGGGGAGGACGGGAGCCGGTTTGTTGGTGTTGTTGTTGGGCTCCGTCTCCTCGTCCTGACCCTCCTGCTGCTGCTGCTGCTGGAGGTCCGGCTGCCCCTGACAGCACCGAACCCCCAAACCAGGCGGCGACGACGGAGGCAGCTCCGGCGTCTGAGCGGGCGGCTGCTCCCCGTGACTCACCGGCTGGTCTGAAATCACTTCCTCCATCTCTGCTTCCTCGTCCCTGCACTCTTGACTGTCTCCTCCATCCTCATCCTCCTCATCCTCTTCCTCCTCCTCCTCCTCCTCCTCCTCCTCACAGATCTGCTGCAGAGCCGGCAGGTTCTTGGCGACCGGAGGCTCTTCGGCCGGAGCCGGACGGAGGGTGAAGCTGAGGCTCGGCTGCCAGGTTCCGGGGAACGGCAGCTGGTTCGGGGGCCTGGCGGCGAGCAGGTCCCCACACTCGGGCACTCCTGAGCGGGGAGAGCTGGGAGACAGAGCCCCCGAGAGCCAGTATGGAGGAGCCTCGGGGCTGAGCAAGGCGTCGTCCAGCCCCTGCAGCCAGAGGTGGGCCTCGATCTCATCCAGAGAGGCCCGACGGGACGGATCCTTCTGCAGCATCCTGGAGATCAAACTGACAGAGAAGAACGAGTTTTACTGTTTTGGTTTATTGGAGAAGATTGAAGTTCTGCTGTCTTGTTTTTGTGTGTAGCTTGTTGTGATGATGCTGCTGCTCCTTTTTGTGGGTTTTTTGTTTAATTTTTTTCTTGTGGGGACAAATCCTTTCACCTTCTAACTTGATGTCAACTCATTTCTTCCTGTGCAAGTGTTTAATTATTGTTATCGTCCAGACTGCCTGAGAATAAAAGTTGTGCTGCTTTAGTTCTATAAACAGAAAATCTGATTTAGAGCCTTAAGAAGCTGCAGGTTTGTCCAGGAGCCTGTTCTGTTCTGTTCTGTTCTGTTCAGGGCTCTGATTCCACATCATTTGACCAAAGGGGAACCGTCACATGACGAGGATCAGATGTTCCAGGAGGTGCAGAAAATCACACAAACCACTTTATTGTGGTTGCGGGTTTGTCTGCCTGTCGCCTTCTAACTTCAGCTGAACTAGAAATAAGTGGAAAAAAACATGATTCAGGTCAGAGGACGAAGCAGAAACAGCTGCTGCTTCTTCTCTGATTCTGGAAGTTTGGCCTGTTTCAGTATTTTTTAGTCTCAAAAAAACTAAAAAAAACAAACTGTCAACAGGTTTAAAGAAATTGCCAGAATTACTCAGTTTATCAAACTTTCCGACAGTCCCTGAACTACTCGCTTGTGGTTCATTCGGGGAAACTAATCGAATCCAAGCTTAAAATCTTGATATTTCATTAAATCTTTATTCTTCGAATGTCGTTTGAAAATTTACTGAAAATAAACCACTTGTTCTAACTAGTGTCTGTAAACAAATAAAAATTCTGCACCTCTCTGTGCATTCATGAAGTTATTTGTGACTCAATGGCGACAAACGATCAAAAAACAAAAAATCTGTAACTTTTCAGCTGAACTGCAAACTGTGTTTATCCAATATTCACACTTCTGTTCTGGACATTTATGCAAATTTACACCTTTTTAACAAGATAATACCTCATTTGCATGAATAAACATGACGTTTCAGAGAACTTGTAGTAAAAAAAAAAGATTGTCTTCATGCAAGTAATGCTCTGGGGAGGATTCATGGGAACATCTCTGAGTTCATCTGAGGTTTCTTAGCTGAAAGTGCATTTTAAAAAATTGATGCAGTGTCTATTACAGAGCACAGTTGTTTAGTTTGCTTAAAATAACACTGAAAAAACCCCTGCTGGATGTGTTTTTGTATTCTTTTAACTCTCTAAACTCCAAAATCCCATCAACGGGTTCAAAACAATCGAAAAAATTACATAACTTATCAGTCAGAAACTACATTTTCCACTTTCTGATGCTCCACTTTTTGCAATTTGCTGCATTTAAAAATTCGCTGACAATAAACCACCTGCTCTAAAAAGATTCTGCAAATAAATAAAAATTCTGCACCTCTCTGTGCATTCATGAAGCTATTTGTGACTGAGCTGCGACAAACGGTCCAAAAACAAAAATTTAGTGACTTTTCTGCTGAACTGCAGGTTGTGTGTAGCCAATATTCACACGTCTGTTCTGGACATTTATGCAAATTTGCACCTTTTTAACGAGACATCACCTCATTTGCATGAATAAGCAGAACATTCCAGAGAACTTGTAACTAAAGACATGTTTGTAAGTGATGAGCTGCGGGGATATCTCTTAGTTTATCTGACGTATTTGAGCTTAAAGTGCATTTAAACCCCAGATCTGCATCGTCTTCTACGACCAACGGCTGCGTTTTGCTTTAAATGATGCTGAAAAAACCCAGTCGGACGTGTTTAAGGTCTTGTTGGAGAAGCACTAAGAACCGTGGACAAAAAAAAGCCTCGCTCAGTTGTTTAATAATTCATGCACGAGAGGTTGAGAGTAAGTCGCCGCCGAGCCTCCCAACGTGCAGCAGCAGCAGGTTTTCTCCTCCCGAGCCGAGGACGGCGGCGTGAAGGTGAAGTGAGGAGACTGAGGAGGCCGTGTGAGTCTCAGCTCGTGTGTTTCTCACAAAACTCAAACACGGTTTAAGGTTCAAGGACTCACGTGTTTCTGCGCTTCAGAAAAAAGAAAAAGATCTGAGCCGACAACACGAGATGATAATTCAGCATCAACTGGAGACAACTAGGACACTGGAATTATCCACTGAGACGCACATTAACGAGATGATCTTTACGGTCAGCAGCTCCGTCGGTCGTCTCCTCAGCAGCAGAACACGTCGGGCAGAGTTCACGCCTTCTACGCCCTGAATCCCAAAACCCAGCGGCAGGTTTCAAGACGGGGTTTTTAAAATAAATAAATAAATCGCCCAAACTACATTGTTTCTCAGAGGCAGAAAGTGTAAAAACAGAAATAATCTTCAGACTCTCATCTGTCACGTGAAATGATCCAAATCTAAACTTTAAATCGTCACATTTCATCAAAATTCAGTTTGTCTCATTTAAAAACTCACACAAAGAACAAAACAATTCAACTGGTAAACAATTGTTAGAAGTTCAAGCATCAATTATTGCCGGTCTTTTTTAGTTTTAAGTAAATATTTACGATACTGCAAGAGTTCTCTTTTAATTTTGACAGAAAAAAGTAAAATTCTTGCACTAAAGTGGTGCAAAAATTTTAAACTTCGTGGCTCCAAAACTTGTTTGCAAGTTTAAAAGACGTTTGTTTTGTAAAAAGTTGCCTAAATTACATATTTTATCAAAGCAAAAAAACTGTAAAACCAGGAAGAATCATAAAATTTTTAATTTTCTGACAGTCCTTGAACTACTCAGTTGCGATGTGCCTTTTTAACAGACAACAAACTTCCATCTAAAAAACAAAAATCACATTTTTAACGAGTTCTCTGTACTCAGATTGATTTATTCTATGTTTTACTTTAAAATGTGCCAAAAATAAAAAGTCTTCATGAACCAGACACTGTAAAAAACAAGAAGTCCTGCACTCTTCACTGCACCTTTAGTGATTAAATCTACAAAAATGGCTCCCTTTTAATATTGAGACAAAAAAATTGTGGAAATATTTTAACCTTCTTAAGCCCAAACACCTGCTGCCTGGTTTAAAAGGCAGGTTATCTGTTAGAAAAGAAAAGAAATGACACTATTTATGAGAGGGACAAACTCAAAACCATAAAAAACTGCCACAGACAGTCCTTGAACTGCTCATTTGAGATGCGTTCAACAGACCACAAATTTAAGCATTAAAAAAAAATTTTAAAAAAGAAAAAGAAATCGCCTTTTTCTGCATGTCTGAAAAATGCGACAAAAAATAAACTCTTTCTATGAATCAGATTCTGTAAAAAAGAAAAAATTCTGCTTTCTTTGCCGCAACTATGAAGCCATCAGTGACTCGGTTACGACAAACAGACATAAAGTAAAAAAATAAACAAAAATTCTTCGCTATTTGATAAAAGGTGTTTTCAGTTGAACTGCAGACAGTGTTAACGCAGAGCAAATGAGGAGACTCGTTCAAAACAAATAAAAATGCAAACATATGTTTATAATATGTGGAACCACCTTCTGTTTGTGTGTGTAACGGTGTGTGCTTGGTGAATTGTCGTACATGTTTTTCTGCACATGCGTGTTACGGGTCAGAACTTACTCTCTGCAGTCGTGTGAGACGTGCTCGGGGACGGAGTACCGACAGTCCAGGATCATCACCAGAGTCTCGCTGTCGTTGGTTTCCTGGAACGGAGGGACGCCGCAGACCAGCATGTACAGAATCACCCCCAGAGACCAGATATCTGGAACACACACACAGAAAAACACCAAAATCAGCCTGGAACAGCAAAACCAGCTCAGGCCTTCAACTGGTCGCTCTGCTGTCTGATCACATTCACGACGCCGCCAGCTTCATCTACGGTACTTTAAAGTGTTTTTTCAATCTGTCTCATCCTACAGGTTCTGATCGATATCTGGAACCCATATATGGTAAATATGACATACTACAGTGACAGCAGAGAACCGCTCATTCATGACTGGGAGGACGTCAGGTGACCTCAGGTGACCTCTCCTGTTCACCGATCGATTGATTGAGATCAATAACAGCTGATCTCCTGCAGCTTCTTCTCTGTTTTGCTAATCTTTCAGTGTTTTATCACGTTTATCGCCCACTTAGGCTCAGATCACACAGAAGTTAGCCGCTAGCCGTTAGCGTAGCCGGCATTAGCGTAGCCGGCATTAGCGTAGCCGTTAGCTAAGTGAAAGCAGCTGATGTCCTGATTTTTTTGTGCTTCTTGTTTGGTTTCTGCAGGTTTCTCGTCTCTGCTACACAGACGTTTCTATCAGAACAGATTCAACTGTTTATCAGAACTTCAGCAACATCTGCAAACACAAACGCTGCAGAACGTCTTCGTCTGCAAACAGCAGCTTTCAGAGTCGATTGGCTGATAAATGACCAATCAGACAGCGCTGTGGGTCCTATTGGTGAGCAGTCATTACAAAGTACTAATAATCAGAATAATGTTGAACATCAGCGATCATAAAAACGCCAAATACTAATCCCCAATCATTAGGGGGAAGAAAAACAACAAAACAAAAACAGAATATCAGCACCAGATAATCAAAAAAATTTCAAATATCAGTCCTTGTGATCACAGAGATGCTGAAAATTGGCCCAGATAATCAATAAAAATGCAGAATATCGGCCTTGCAATAAAAACAATGCAGAACACTGACCTCGACAATTTTAACAATGCAAAATATCAGCCCAGGAAATCAGCAAAAACACAGAACATCAGCTTAGAATAAGAAGAAATACTGAAAGTTGTCCCTGATAATGTGGAAAAAAAGGAGAATATTGTCCTTTGTAATCAAAAACATGTCCAATACGACCTGTAACCACATACTAACCCTGACACTGATGATTGTGAAAACGCAGAATATTGGTCCCACCAGATTGAGAAGTGTGAACAACTCTATAATAATAATAATAATAATAATAATAATAATAATAATAATGTCCGTTGATTGTCCGTACTACTGTGTATATACAGCAAAATGACAATAAACTTGATTTGACTGATCTCTGTTCAGTCCTTCATCACTTTGTTCCTCAATGACGTGAAGTCACTCAGGATGAAGTGACTAACAGCTGGACGTCCGGTTTCTACAGAGGATGTGGAGCCTGACACAGACTTCCTGGTTGTGACCGGCGGTGCTGACTCTGTGTTCTTTTCCCATCCACTCCCTTTCCTTCCCTCATCCTCCCTCGTCCTCCCTCGTCCTCCCTCGTCCTCCCCCATCCTCCCTCGTCCTCCTCCGTCCTCCTCCCGTCCCGATGCACTGGCAGCGGGTCCGAGCAGACAGAACGGCCTGAACCGGAGCCGAAGGCCACAACAAACACTGGGCCTGTTGTGCTGTTCCTCCTCTTTGTGTTTCTCCACAAACACTGGACACAGTGTGAGAACCCACGGATCATATATGTTTAGAGACAAAACGCTGCCGTTACTGCACTCGTTCCAGTCGTTCCACCTCCTTTTATTTCTACGTTCACTGAGCACAAATAACCAGCCATCAACCCTCCGAACCCTGAAACCTGCAGCAAGGTTTAAAACACATCTGATCTTGTTTAATGAATCATCAAAATGATGCCGTCTATCAGAGCCAGACACTATAAAAATAGTAAATTAGCAGATTTTTTTCCACCTCTTGACTGTTTTACTGATAAATATTTGGAAACGAACAACAAATTAACAGAAATAATAACATATTAGTTTGTTTTTGAAGGAGAAAATCATCATTTATGTTGTTTGTCACATGACTTGCTCACTGCTGAGTCAGTAATAATCACACGGTTGCACAAAGGGTTCATGTTTGGCACGTTTTTAACTGATATATGTAGAATAAATAGATTTTGATGAATTATCACGATTTTAAGCTTAGATTTGGTGAATTTTCCCAACAGAACCATACACCACAAAGGAGTAGTTCAAGGACTGTCGGAAAGCTGAAAATGTGACAAATATTTCGTTTTTACAGTTTCTGGCTCTAATAAATGGTGTAATTTTGGTGATTTTATAAATAGACGGCGTGTATTTAAAACCCACCTGCAGGTTTTTAGTGTCACCAGTCTGCTCCGTGTAAACACTGCCTGCAGCTCAGCCCAGTTTAATTAAAGGAACATTTATTTGTTGTCACATGACTGTTGCTCACAGATGAGTCAGTAATAACCACACAGCTGGACAAAGAATTTTTTATTTTTTTTTTATTTTTTTTACAGAATCGGTTTAATGCAAACGGTTCATTTTTAGCAATTTTTTTTTTACACGTGGACAGAAGCAATTTTGATGAAATATTAAGATTTCAAGCTTAGATTTGGCAATTTTTCCCAACAGAACCGTACACCACAAAGGAGTAGTTCAAGGACTGTTGGAAAGCTGAAAATCTGACAAATATTTCATTTTTACAGTTTCTGGCTCTAATAAATGGTGCAATTTTGGTGATTTTTTAAATAAATAGCGTGTATTTAAAACCCACCTGCAGGTTTTTAGTGTCACCAGTCTGCTCCGTGTAAGCACTGCCTGCAGCTCAGCCCAGTTTAATTAAAGAAACATTTATGTTTTGTCACATGACTGTTGCTCACAGCTGAGACAGTAATAACCACACAGTTGCACAAAGAAATACAGATTTTTTTGTTTTTTACAGAATCGGTTTAATGCAAATGGTTCATTTTTAGCTAATTTTTAGCAACTTTGATTAAATGTCAAGATTTTAAACTTAGATTTGGTGATTTTTCCCAACAGAACTGTAGATCACACAGGATGAGCTCATGGGCTGTGAGAAAGATGAAAATATGACAAGTATTTTGTTTTTTACAGTTTCTGGCTCTGATAAATTGTGCTATTTTAGTGATTTATTTTTTATTTTAAATATCATGAGATTACAACTATCTTGACTTTTGGGGTTCAGAGCATTAATGCATGTATTTCCCCTCGTACCTCAGGGAAGGTTTAGGAATGTATTTTGTGTATTTATGCATCTTTAAGTTGCTTTAGTGCTAATTAGCACACTTGCTAAAATACCAAACCAAGAAGACGAACATGTCAAACATTACACAAACGTTTCAGAAAGCTGACGTCTCTCTGAGCCGCTGCAGAGCTTCACGCACTCCGACCAGTTTGAGGTGTGATTTATGAGAACAGCCTGATTATAAGTCATCGCTGTGACGTTTATTATCTCAGACAAAGGACAAAAGTGGAAATCCTGTTACGAGGACCTTGACATTCTCTGCTTTTAGAAACGCTCGACATCAACATCCTGCTTCTGAGAATTTATGCACGTAGCATCAGATAAGGCAGGAATGCCGCACGGCTGCAGCGCAACCGGCTTCCTGAATACTTTACATTATTTAACACGGCGCTCGTTATAGTAAACTATCCTCTGGGTTTCAACGTGCAGGTGAATCGCTGCACGGCACAGATCTGGATCCGCTTCAGAAAACTCTGACATGAACTCTCTGAACCGCAAAACCTGCCAGTGAAGGTTTAAAGGATGTTATCTGTTTTTAAAATCACCAAAATGACACCATTTATCAGATAGAAACCATAAAAACAGGGAGAATTGTTGTATTTTCAACTTTCTGACGGTTCTTCACCTGATAAGCTGCATCTGCTTCAGTACAAATCAACCAAATCTGAGCTTAAAATGGTGAGATTTCATCAAAAATCACTTAAAAATCACCAAAAATTAAACAGTTTGCTCGAACCAGATTCTGCAAAAAACAAAAAATTCTGAGTTCCTCTGTGCAGCCAAGAAGCCATCAGTGACTCGGCTGCAACGAGCAAAGACGTGGTGAAAAATTCAGAGATTTCAGCTGAACTGCAGGCAAATGTAAAATACCTATAGTATGTAGGGTCAGGGTTTGATTTAAACACCTGCAGGCTCAGAATAATAAAAGAAATTCCACTTTTTCTTTCTTTAATTATGATTCATGACATCATAACTGCCTCATTTTGTACAGACGCCTTTTTTTTTAGTTTCTCTCCTTCTTGTTTCATGAAAAAATAACAAAAATCTTAGTTTGTTTCATAAAATTTTTTCCAAGTCTTTGCTAAAAATAAACCGTTTGCAAAAAACCTGATTCTGTGAAAAACAAGAAATTCTGCGTCCCTCCGTAGAGCCGAGAAGCTTTCAGTGACCCAGCTGATAAAAAAAAAAAAACACTGAAGTGACAAAAAAACGGAGGAGCTTTTGGCTGAACTGCAGGCTGTGTTTACACAAAGCAAAGTGAGATAAGAGGAAGATGTGGGCAGTGAAACGTCTTCAGGACGTGGAGTCAGCAGCTACACCTGAACAGGGCCGGTTCCAGGTGCAGCTTCTGTTAAGCACATGAAACAATTCAACTTTTCCATTTGATGATTCACGTCCTTCTAACTGTGTCAAACTGCACATCTTTAAGTTTTCTCTACTTGTAGTCGTGATGGTGTCGTTTGAGGTGCAGGGCTTCATACTGCAGTCAACGTTTGAAAGGACCTAAAAAAATCACTAAAATGACACCTTTTATCGGAGCTGGAAACTTTAAAAACACTAAAATTCCTCCAATTTTAAACTCACCAGCTGTCAATAAACTTAATGTCACAAGTTTAAAGCAAAACTTTAACAAATCAGAGCTTAAAATCAACATATTTCATAAAAAATGCCTTTACACTCCACATGTCTCACTTTAAAATTTGCCAAAAATAAACTGTTTTCAGTAATCGGATTCTGGAAAATATAAAAAAATTCTGTGCTAATCGACACAACTGAGAAACGATGATTGACTCAACTGCGACCGACAGTTATGTGACAAAAAATCTGACAAAATTCAGCTCCATCAGGAAACTTCACCAAATCTAAGCTTAAAACTGTAACAATCCATTAAAATCACTTTATTCTACACGTCTGCATAATAAAAAAATCACCAAAAAATAAACAGTTTGCTTAAACCACATTCTGCAAAAAACAAAAAATTCTACACTCATCAACACAACTAAGAAAACAATTATTGACTCGACTGCGACTAACAGTCATGTGACATAAATTCAGCGAATATTCAGCTCCTTCAGGAAACTGCAACATTTCATTAAAATTAATTTATTCTACACGTCTGCATTTAAAAAAATCACCAAAAATAATCAGTTTGCTCAAACCACACTCTGCAAAAATCTAAAAATTCTGCGCTCCTCGACACAACTAAGGAACAATTATTGACTCGACTGAGACCGACAGTCATGTGACAAAAATTCAGAGATTTCAGCTGAACTGCAGCAGAGACGACACAAGACTAGAAACAGGATAAAAATGCAAAAAATAAAATATCTATAATATGTAGGGTCAGGGTTTTATTTCACTGTTTTGCTAAAAGCATCGCTAATTTAGGCTTTTCTACTTTAAAGTTTATATTTGTACTGTAGTTACACTTACATTGCTTGTATTTTTATTTCTATGTTGCTCTTGTTAAACATTCTACTGATAATTTATGAGGCTTTTTAACAACCTGAGAACTAATTTTCATACCACAAACATGAAAACGTGAGCTAGCGTGACAATAAAGTTCCTTGAATCCTTATTCTCTAGTGTTGGTAACGTGGTGCACGCGCTGATTTGAGGTTTTTTCATGTTTTATAAAATAACTAATCAAAGAAATTCAACTTTAGTTTTCGTATTTTTATGATTTATGTCCTTCTAACTGCGTCGTTCTGCAGAGAACACGAGTCTGAGTTCTCTCTGGTTCTGGTTGCGTTTGTTCTGCTTCCATAAATACTCTAATTTAAACACTTTTCTAATTTATTTGTCTGGTTTAGGCAAGTTTGTGTCTCTTTTCGCAGCACTTTTTATTTTTACTTACGCAGTACTTTTACACTTTTCTTTTACATAATATATTTTATTTAGATTTCTGTACGTATTGCCTGTCTTGTCATTGTTGTGCACCACAGTTTTATTCACAGTCCCTGGTGTGTGCAGCTCCCTTGGCAGTAACAGCTTCCTGTGTTCTGTATGAAGATGCAGGACTTTAGTGAGAAACGATCCCACAGAGAGTAAAAATGTGACTAACAGCACCACCAGCTCGGGCCTCGGAGGGTTAAAAAGCTGGAAAATAAACTTGATTATTGCATCTTAAGCAGATTAATGCCTTGTTTATTCTTTTTATTCTTTATTTTTAGGACACTGGCGTCCATTCAGATGCCGCCCGGCCCGCCGTGTGATGAAACATTCGGCCATTGTCCCGCATCATTCTCATGACGGTCCAAACAACAGCCCTCAGTTCCCACCGTACAATGTGCTCCCACGTGCACGCTCACGGGCGCGCCCCGCAGACGCGTTATGCAACAGGGGGGGAGGAGGAGGAGGAGAAGCCGCCGAGTGCTGGGAGTTGTTCTTTTCGCCGCTCGCTGGGGAATATCACACATTCTCACCACGCGCCGGTGGCCTGCCGACAGCACAAACAAACTCCAGATGCAGAGAACGCTGCTGCTGCTGTTGCTGATGCATGAGGAGCGTTCCCACCGGAGAAGGTCGACGCAGGCCGACCCGGGGTCAGGCACAGACATGCAGAGACCCCCAGTCCTGCCCACATTAGGAGGCAGAATGTCATCACATGAACCAATTACAAACGACAAATCTCATTATTCTGATGAGATTACTCGCTGTGATGTAAGAGTTGTGGTGATGAGACGGAGATGTTCGGTGCATGTGAGGAACGACGCTCTGTCTGTCATCAGTGGTCTGAACTCTAAGAAAGTTTGAGGTTTTCTGCTGCCGTCACATTTTTACTCACCGTGGCTCATTAGTCACTGTGATATAAAGTCCTGCAGCTCCATGGAGACACAACAACTATGAGTGGAGAGGACTCAGAAATATATCTACTGCACTTTGACACAGTTAAAAAGC
>NW_007579543.1:130485-133266 GCF_000690725.1 Stegastes partitus | reverse complement strand
CTAAAAGCAAATATTTGGAGCACAAACTACATTTCGTGTGTCTTGAGAGTCTCTTTGCACACGAGGACAAGCCGAGCCGTGACTTTTATCCTCGGCGTTGCACAACGATTCCCGTAGCGATGCGTCTGTTGTGGATTCTGTTGCTATGAGGGATGTTTAGTCTGATTCTCGGTACGCGCTGATAAAAGCAGTCCTGCAGCCTTCAGGTCCACGTAAAACCAAACGCTCCGACAAAGACGTTCAGTGTCTAAAGTTGTTCCTTGCTCTAAAATAAGATGTTTATACGGGGTTTTCCACTCGCTGCTCTGAGGCTCTTGTTCTAAATCAGACTTTATACGCACATTTACACACATTTAAAGGACGAAGCCTGAGTTATGGGGTTGAAGAGCAGCTGTTTCCTCCATCGCATCGGTTTTATTCTGCACTGACAAGACTTCAGAGGCTCCGCTAACATCCACATGCATCATCTCTGAAGTGTATTACCCATAAATATTTAGTAATAAACAGAAAATTAAAAGAAGTAATAATTTGTTATTTCATCTTTGAAGGAAAAAGTCACAAAGTCGTGCTTTCATTCTCTGAACCACAAAACCTGCTCTGGGTTTAAAAAAGTGGTTTAAAAAAATCACCAAAACTACACCTTTAATCAGAGAAAGAAGCTGTAAAAACAGAAAAAAATGGCTGGTTTTCAGGTTTCCCACAGTCCATGAACTACTCGTGTGTGACGTATGGTTCAGTTGGCAAAATTATTTTAGCCTAAGTTTATAATCGCAATATTTGATGGAAAATAACACGTCTGGGTTAAAAATTTGCTCAAAATGAACCATTTGCTTGAAACAGATTCTGTAAAAAACGAAAAAATCTTTATTTTTTGTTTGTGCAACTGTTTAATTATGACTGACTCAGCTGTGAGCAACACTCATGTGACAAAAAAATAAATGATTTTCCATTAAACTGGGCTGAACTGCAGGCAGAGTTTACACGGAGCAGATCGAAGACAAGCATAGAAACAGATTAAAAACTGTGAATTGTAAAATATCTTGACCATGTACAGTTAGTATTTTACTTTCCAGTGTTGGTTTACAGCTGTGAACACTTGGAAAAGTGTTTTTTAAAAATTTGTTTAAGGTAAATAATAGAAGAAAAATCTACTTTTTATTGATTTCTGGTATCAGAACTGTGTCGTACTGCACAAAAGGCTATTTCTAGTTGTGTTTGTGCTTTTTCCACAGAAAAAAAATCTAAAAATAAATGTCATGTTTTTTAAAAGCTTATCCCTGTTTTGCTAAACTAAATATCAAACTAGTAAAATCACCAAAAAAAAAGGCTAAAAAAGTGTAAGTAAAAAGTAAAATTACAATATTTTGCTGTATTTCAATCAGCCAAAAATGTCATTATTTTACAAATGTTTGCAGTTATTTGACAGAAAAATAAATATATTACAGATTGAGATGACATTTTTATTTATTTTTAAGTTATTTTTTTGGCCTTTTTGACTTTATTATATAGGACAGTCAAAAGAGAGACAGGAAAGTGGGGAGGAGATTGGGGGAAAGGGGTTGCAGCAAAGGGCCATGAGCGGGATTCGAACCCATGGCTGATGCATCGGGGACTTTAGCCCTCGTACATGGCTCGCCAGCTCAACCAGGTGAGCGAAAGTGGCGGCCTGAGCTGATGCTTTAAAGCTGTCAGCAACAAGTTTACAGTTAAAGATTGTTCAAATTAGTCAGTATTGTTCTTTACCAGATTAAACCTGTGATACTGTGTGAAGTTCAGTGTCCTAAACCTGCTTCAGCTGAATTTCTACACAATATTATGAACTTGTAGTGTTTGAATTATGAGCTTTCGAGCTTTGAAGTGACGAAGAGTTGGTCAAACTTTAACTGAAGCAGACCAAAGCTTTTAAAAACACCACAGCAGTGGTTTCATTCAGCCTGTGTCAGGGTCGGTGAGGCGTTCAGGGCTTTGTGGCTGTATAAAGTTAACACACACTTCGGTGAATCTCTCCACTGCAGCGACGCTAACGACAGCTCGTTGTGTTTAAATGTGCAGCTGAGAGAACAATCTGTCGAACGCAGCGGTTCCTCCTGCACAGAACAAACTTCCTGTCTTCTTATCTCACACTTTTCTTCTCACATCGTCGTCATGTTTGGGTTTGTTCGGGCCGAGCGACTCCACACAAGCTGGTATCGGGCGTTTTACCACCAGCAGCAGCAGCGACGACGACCTTCCTGACACCTCCTCACACATGCATGCAGATGTTACGCAACCGCAGACGGTGTTTGTCTTTGTGAGGAGGCGGGTGGACTTCCTCGCCTTCCCTCCGCATCGTATGACGGTCATCAGCGTGTCCTCGAACGCAGCACGGCGGCGAATTAGCAGGTTTATGAGTCACCTTTAGCTAAGCCCCGAGCGCCGAGGTCGTCTTCTTCTTCTTCTTCTCCTCCTCCTCCTGCAGGATTATCACATCCATAAATACATCAGCGTGTGCGTGAGGCTCCTGTCAGAGCGGTGACGCAACCACAACATCCAGGTGGAGCCCCACACAAAGCTGAAGCAGAAAGCGTCCTGAAGGAGGCGATCGCACAGAAACAGGAAGTGAAAGAAACGGGAAGTGATGCGGCTCGTGCTCAACTTAGGGCTGCATGTGTTTCTTCATCACCACCAGTTGTTGTACACGTGAGACACAAAACCAGCAGATCACCACAAACGCACAACAGATGTGAGAATTCAACGCCTGCAGCTGCGGGTGGTTCGACCCGGTCGCATCTTTTAGGGCCA
>NW_007579543.1:129346-130475 GCF_000690725.1 Stegastes partitus | reverse complement strand
GTGATATAAAGTCCTGCAGCTCCATGGAGACACAACAACTATGAGTGGAGAGGACTCAGAAATATATCTACTGCACTTTGACACAGTTAAAAAGCCATAAATCATAAAAACGAAGAAAAACAAGAGTTAAATTTTTTTATTATTTATTTTACAAAATTTTTACTATGTACATTTTTTAAAAATTAGTTTTTAATTAATTGACTGATCATTTTTTTGGACTATTTCTTTTAATTTTAATTACTTTATTTAATTTGTTTCAATTTTTTAAAAAAAAACAAAAAAAGACGTGAATCCTACATTGTACATTGATTGTTCAAAATTGTTGCTGTTTCCATTTTTTTAAAATTAGTTTTTAATTAATTGACGGTTTAATTTTTTGGATTATTTATTTAAAATTTATTTTATTTATTTATTTTATTCATTTTTTTTTTTCTTTAAACCTGGAATCCTACATTGTACATTGGTTCGTTCAAAATGTTTACTATGTACATTTTTATTAGTTTTTCATTAATTGACTGTTTAATTTTTTGGATTATTCATTTTAAATTTAATTAAATTAATCATTTTTAAATGTCTTTTTTTTTTTTTTTAACAATTTACTGATATTTTACAGATTTTTTCTGTATGTTTACAGATAATAACCAGCAAAAATCACAGAAAAAAGTTATGACAAAGTATTGCGTGTTAACTTTAAAAATTAAAAGAAAATGCATTAAAATCTGCCAAATATGTCTCTTCATATATATTTGCTGTTATTTGAGAGAAGAAAAATCTATATTACGGCTTGAGCTGCTATTTTAAATATTATCAACAACAAATGTACAAATAAAGATCATTTTAATATGTTAAACGTCCATGTGTTGGTAGTTTAACTTATCAAAACTGCATCATTGTGCAGAAATGTTGGCTTACACTGAATTTCTACACAACATTACACACTGTCTGAATTCTGAACTTTAGTGCTTTTAACTGATGTAGAGTTTGTTCAGTTTTAAGCACAAGTTTCCCGTCGGCCTGTAACTGAGCCTTCAGGGGTTAAAAAATAAATAAAAAGAGCAGCAAAACGTGTTCCTAAAAGCAAATATTTGGAGCACAAACTACATTTCGTGTGTCTTGAGAGTCTCTTTGC
>NW_007579543.1:121069-126280 GCF_000690725.1 Stegastes partitus | reverse complement strand
ATTAGACAGTTTTATTGGTTTTAAATCAGCTGAAATATCAATATTATGTTATTTTAACTGTTTTTTAAACATTACAACATTCCACAGAGGTTTTTTTTACGTATTGTTTTTGGCCACGTTGCCACACTTTCATCAATCTGCAGGTTTTTTTTAATATTGTGTTTTTTTACAATGCATTTAAGAAGCTGCACTCAGAGAATTTGGGCTATCCTTCATTTTAAAAATCCTTCAAATTAACTGATTAAACGCTGCAGTTCTGCCGTCTTTGCCGACATAAATCTTCTGCCTGCAGCTTCGTTTGTATTCAGCGCAGATTCGTTTGCAGCCGCCAGAATCAAATGGTGCCCAAACTGCAGCCTCCCGTCCAGCTGAGCCGATAAGACCACCGACGTCCTGCAGCAGGCCGGCTGTTCCCCCCTCGGGGCGACAAATCCCTCAATCTATGTCTGATATCCAAAGCCCCCTCCACGACGCTCCGCCGTGCAGCGTGGGAGCTGCAGCGTTCGGTTCCACTGCAGAACGTGAACGCTTGGCTCATGACCGACTCGACTGACCCAGATACACACATTAATCCTCCGCCGACATGCAAACACACACACACACACACACACACACGGTGATCCATACATAGACACAGACATGATCACATACGAGCATATAAATATAGCAGCAGCAGCAGCAGATACACAAACACCCAGAAACACCTGCACAGGGTCAAAGACAAACACGTGCAAACAGGCTTCTGGCTGGAATCTGGACTGCTGCTCATGTGGCACACTTCTGTTTTTTTTGACAGAAAGCTGCACAAAAGCTGCTTGATTCTTTATTTTATGCACATATATTCAATTATTTGCAGTGTTTCCTCAAGTATATTCCTGTTTTAGTGCATTAACTGCTAGTTAAGCTGCATTTTTGGGTCTTTTGTGCAACTCAGTCCAGCATAAGAATGGATTTTGTGTGTTTGTTTTGTAATATTTTTGGCAAGTTAAAGCTGTTTTCATCTGATTTGGAATTTAAAAATGTGTATCTGTCCTGATTTCGCAGCACGTGCAGTTATCGATCCACCAGTGGGACGTCTGCCATCTCACGCTGTACTTTGTTTCGTACTAAACAAACCCTGAAGTGACACTTTTATCAGCTGCTTCGTACCGAGATCAATAAACAAACTCTGAAACCCCCAAAAAAGTCCCGAAACTTCTGAGAAAAAAAAGGAACATTTGCACAACTCCGAGGTAGAAAACTCCACAACAAAGATCGAAACACAAACCCTGAACTGAAAAAATGGAAACGTACACATTTAAAATTGTGGTAAAAAGCTGCTGAATGGATCCTAAAGTGACGCAGTTTCATCAGATGCTTTATCTAAAGTCAATAACAAACCCTAAAACCAAACGTTAAATGGAGAAAATGAAACGTCTAATGGCACAACAAACTCTGATGTGAGACCTAATGAGAGTTTGTCACGTAATAACAGAGCTGATTAACTGGTTAATTGGTTCGTAGTCGACTGTTATTGGAATTATTTGGGCAAAAAACAAACTTTCCTTCCTCCTCTGCGACAGTAAACTGAACATCTTTGAGCTGTTGTCGACAAAACAAGAGATTTGGGAAAAACTTTTCACCATTTTCTAACAGATTGCACAAAAATGAAAATAATCGTTATTTGCAGGCCTAAAAGTTAAATGCTCCAGT
This sequence comes from Stegastes partitus, assembly GCF_000690725.1. Classification (NCBI taxonomy): domain Eukaryota; kingdom Metazoa; phylum Chordata; class Actinopteri; family Pomacentridae; genus Stegastes; species Stegastes partitus. Next base: position 124,588 of record NW_007579543.1, on the reverse strand, counting down.
AAAGGAGAATAAAGATAAACGGATTCAACTCTATCACGTGTATTTTCTATTTTCCTGTTCTGTTGATCATTTAGTGACCCTGTATGTGGTCCTGACTACGGACAGATTGATTATCTTGGAAGATAAATGGCATTTTTCAGATTATCTGTATCATTATTCATATGAACCGATTATCCCCGAGTTAAATGCACTGCTTTGGGTCTGATGAAGCTCCTTCTCTCCGTCTGTCTTCACAATATCTCTGAACAACAAACACAAACCAGGAAATTTACGGCTTTGTTGTTAGCTGCTGCTATGCTAACGGCTAGCAGCTAGCGGCTATGTTAGCAGGTAGCCCCAGATTAGCCTGAAACTGAGACTGGAAAATAATAATTAATAATGCTTTAAGGTATGGACCTTAGTGGGTTCCTGTTCAATTTCAAATCAATCGATCGATCAGAAAAATGAGGAAACTGTTGCAGCATCCTGTGATGTTCTGATGCCATGATGCTATCGCTAGGAGCTGCTTTGATATCAAAGCGTTATGAATGACAGGTTCCCTGCTATCAAATGCTGTTTAACATCTAGGACACGTTTACACATAAGCTGGTATTCACAAAAACGGATCTACATTTTCAAAAACAACATTGCTCTCACCAGATCGTATTCAAAAAAAATCTTTGTTTACACAAACCCACATAAACATGCTATGAGCTGCCAAACCTGTAGGGGGCAGTGTAACGAGGAGCATAAAGCCAAGCTAGCCAATCAGAATCCTGGAAAAAACACAACATGAATGGCACGAATTACTTCCTGTTACTTCAACGATAACAGTGTGAGGGCCGTTGGACCGACATAGACGTGGAGCTACTCCTAAATGTGGAGTTAGAGGACAAAACGAGTAAAATACTTCCTATCGCAGTAGCCAAACTGTAAACATGGTCGCACACATGTGACGCTGATGACACTTTTGTCGCATTCTGTGACGTCAAACTCCGTCTCCTCCCGTCTACATGCAAACGTAAAGACGGAGTTTTTCCAAATCTCCACTGTGGCCGGAGTTTTCAGATGTGTTCGTTTTCGGTAACGTGTAGCTTCGTTTGCGTGTAAACCAAAGGCATCGAAATACCACTGTTTTTACTACGTTTAAATGGGGCCGTATTGTACATCAGTTCAAAATATTGGCTATTGGTTTTCTTGATGACCAATAATCGGTATCAACCCTGAAACCCCCACCTCTCCAGTCCCGACTCCCAGATCCAAACCAACATTCGGTTTAAACGACCCAGGACGTAAAAGAACAAACGTTTGCGGTTCTCACCCACAGCTGGAGCGTCATACTCTTCGCCCAGCAGGATCTCCGGAGCCGAATACGCCAGCGACCCACAGCTGGTGGCGAGCATCGTCCCCGGCTGGAACAGGTTGCTGAAGCCGAAGTCCGTGAGCTTCACGGCGCCCTGCTGGGGGAAGAACACCACGTTCTCGGGCTTCAGGTCGCGGTGCACCACGTGGAGCTGGTGGCAGTACGAGACGGCGCGCACGATCTGGGCGAAGTGGCGCTTGGCGGTGGCCTCGGCGACGCCGCCCTCGTGGCGCAGGATGTAGTCGTAGAGGTCGCCGCCCTCGGCCAGCTCCATCACCAGGTAGAGGGTGGTGGGCGTGTCGATGACCTCGTAGAGACGCACCACGTTGGGATGCTGCACCAGCCGCATGCACCTGGAGGCAAGGAGTCGAGTTTAAAATAACGTTTTACATCAGGTTGCTTCTAAAACCTGTCAACGAGTTCAAAAGTCATGTTGTTGTTTTTAAATATCACCAAAATTATATCATTGATCCGAGGCAAAAATCTATAAAATGTGTGATGTGAAGTTTAAAATTGTGATATTTGGTCAAAGTCTTTATTCTACGTTTTAATAAAAAACTAAAATAAAAAATCAAATTCTGTTAAAAAAAAATTTGAAAAAATAAAAAAATTCTGAGCTCCTTGCCGAAGCCGTGAAGCCATCAGTGGCTCAGCTGAGACCAACGGTCACGTGACAAAAATTCATTAACTTTTCGGCTGAACTGCAGGCAGTGTTTACACAGAGCAGAGGATGGAGTATGGAAACAAGTTGAACATATAAATAAGTATAAATGTTGTTTCCATGTTTTAAAATTCCCGTAAAAACTTAAATTTAAACACAACGTTCATTCATTCAAACCAAAAGTGCCGTTTGGTCGGAAAAGGGTTCAAATCTAAGCCTGAAGTTATGATATTTCATTAAAATCACATTTAAAAGTTCACAAAAATGAAACCATTTGCACTAAACAGCATCTGTAAAACAAAATTTAAAAATAAAATAAAATCAGAGCTCCTCCACAATCGAGACGCCATGAATAACACACAACACTCAATTAATTCAAAACGAATAAAAAATGCAAATAGCAAAAAAGTTTGGAAAATAAACTCTCACTGCTTTGTTTTCATGATTTATGTTTTTAACTGAGTCAAACTGCAATAAAGGTCCTTCTGAGTTCTCACATGAAAAATGAGCCAACAGTGAAGAAAAATGTGACATGAGCACAAAAAAAAACAAAAACAGAAGCTGCTTGTGCTTCTTTTTTTCCCTCAAATGGATCAAACAGTCTAAAATCAGTGCTTCAAATCCCATCAATTCTGACCTACAAAAAAAAAAAGCTGCGTGAGGCTTTGTTTTCCTTTTTTTATTTTAATCCCTACTTTGTGTTATTTGTCCGTACCTCACTTCCTGTAAGAGGTGGCTCGTCGCCATCACGTCCAGCTTGGTCTTGTCGATCATCTTGACGGCCACCAGCTGCCCCGTGCTGACGTGTCGGGCCAGTTTGACCACGGCGAAGTGCCCCCGGCCCAGCGTCCGGCCCAGGTGGTACAGTCCACTGAGGTCCGAGCGCCCCGGGCTGCTCCTGGGCTCCAGGTGACCGTCCTGGACCGAGGTCAGACCCCCGGAGGAGTCCATGTTTGAAACGACTGGGAGGGATGGGAGCTGTGCGGAGGCGTCCTCAGCGCTGGGAGGTCGTCTGGCGGCACAAACACAAGACAACACAGTCAGACTGAACCATAATTCTGGCCTTCGGGGGCTCCAGATGAGGTCAGCTGCCGCTAATGCGTCGTCCCTCCAGGCGCTGGCCCAGAAATAGAGCGATGCCGCACATGATTTAACACAAAAGGAGGCGTCGGGACGGATCCAGCGGAGCGGCACAAGCTGAAATGTTCAGAGTCTCGAATAACAGCGCAAATGGCACGCCGGATCGATGCGGTAACGGGACACCCTAATGTATGTCTGCGAGCGTGCACGTGGGCGGTTAAGAGGGTCAGGAGGTGGCATTAGGCCCGATGATGTCACCGATCCTCGCCGTCCGTCGCTTTTGTTTCTGATTTGTTCGCTTATGTAGCAGAAAACAGTTCAGGTCAACGCAAAACCTGGACGGAGACTCGTTGTGGTGTTGTGTCGACACTAATTAGAGCATCGGCTGTTGCTTCGTCTGTCCGTGGCTCGTTTGTGTGTCTCTTGTAGTCGTTTC
>NW_007579543.1:113724-120308 GCF_000690725.1 Stegastes partitus | reverse complement strand
TGAGTCTCTTTGTGTCCGTGAGTGGTTGTTTTGTGTCTCTTTGAAGTTGTTTTAAGTCTCTCTGTTGGTTGTTGTGCCTTTTTGTGGTTGTTTTGAGTTTCTTTGCATCTTTTTGTTGTTGTTTTGAGTCTCTTCCTACATGTTTTGACTCTCTTTGTAGTAGGTTTGAGTCTCTTCGTAGTCGTATGACATTTTTTGCTACTCTGAGCATCTTTGAAATAATAGTAATTTCTATTTCTAGGGTTGTTCCTCGCCTCTTCGTAGTCATTTAATGTCTCTTTGTAGTCATTTAATGCCTCTCTGTGGTTGTTTTGTGTGTCTGTGCTTGCTTCGGATCTATTTATAGTGGTTTTGTGTCCCTCTGTAGTCGTTCTGCGTCTTTCTGCGGTCGTTGTGAGCCTCTCCCTGGCTGGTTTGTGTTCCTTTGAAGACTTTACAACAACAAATCCTGACAGTCGTTTGCAAACAGCAGCGCTGGGGATCCTTTAAACAGTCTCCTCCACCAGCAGCGTGTCAGCTGGACGGACAGCAGCCGGTCCGGGCCCCAGAACCAGGCCTCGGTGCAGAACACCTGCTAGCAGCGGCGGTACCAGGTCCACAGCTGCAGTCCTGTAGTCATGCTGCTGCTGCTGCTGCTGCTGCTCGACACCTCCGAACACCTCCGAACACTTCCGAACAGAGCCGGAGCCGCAGAACACAGAAAACAGAGACTCACCATCACCCGGGCGGAGAACCGGAGCGGCTCCGGTGGCGGCGGCGGTCCTCCGGTCACTGCACGGCGGCGGCGTCACACGCAGGAAGCGGCTCCGGTCCGCTCCATGTCGCCGGAGTCTCGAGCTGCTCGGTGCTGTGTGTGTCCGCGCGCCCGCTGCCCTGCGCACTGACTGGGACGCGGCGGAACATTCTCGTGCACGTGCAACCGGCGCGTGCGTCCGGCCTCCCTCTGACGTCAATACATTCCGATTCGCTCCCGCGGCGCGTCATCGGCAGCCGGCGGCCGCGCGCAGCAGAGAGGAAAATAACTGAATGGAAGAAATTATATAAGAAGAAGAAGAAGAAGAGTTTGGTCCTGAGAACCACAGGGAGGAACGTAGAACACAGAACATGAATTATAGAACTAGGAATACAGAACATGAAACATGTAACATGACACATAGAACACAGAACATGTGACATGGCACATAGAACATATGACAAAGAATGTGGAACATGGAACAAGAAACATTAAAGACTGAATACAGAACATGGAACAAAGAACATGGAACATAGAACATGGAATACAGAACATGGATCATGAAACATACAACAAGGAACATAAAACATGTAACATGACACATAGAACACAGAACATGTGACATAGCACATGGAACATGTGACAAAGAAATTGGAACATGGAACAAGAAACATTAAAGGCTGAATACAAAACATGGAACATAGAACATGGAATACAGAACATGGATCATGAAATACATAACACAGAACATGTGACATAGCACATAGAACATGAAACACGTAACAAAGAAATTGAAACATAGAACAAGAAACGTGGAAGAGTGAATACAGAACATGGAACATGGAACATAGAACATGGAACATGACATGTAGCATAGGGCATAGAACACAAAACATGGAACATAGACATGGAACATGGAATATGAAACAAAAACATTTGAACACAGAGCATAGAACATGTAACATGTAATATGGAACATGGAATGTAGAATATATAACATAGAACAGAGAAAATGGAACATAGAACACTGAACACAGAACGTGGAACACGTAAAATAGAGCATACAACATAGAACACTGAACAGTGGATGTGGTACATAGAACATGTACCATGTAACATGATGACACTCACACACGTGACTAAGGACTCGTCACACAAACACAACACAGGTGAGTTTAGTAGTTTTTGTGTCTCTGGTCGTCTCTTGTAGCTTCTGTGTGTCTTTGTTGTAGTTTCAGGTTTGGTTTAGTTCATTGTTCATCCATGTTTGACGTGTTACATCCGTGTTCACTCACTTTGTGTCTCTTTTGGTTCGTTGTGTCTCTCTCTGCTTGTGTTGCGTCTCATTTTGCTGACTGTGTAGCTGCAGGTGTGATCTGTTGTTGCTCATTCTGCAGTTTGTTTTGTTTCTTTCTGCTCATTTTGTGTTTGGTTTTATTCATTTTACATCCATTTCTGCTCATTTTGTTTGTCTTTTTGTTAATTTCACAAATCTTCTTGCCAATTTTGCATCTCGTTTTGTTTATTTACATCTGTTTTTGTTGTTTTTGTGTCTGTTTTGCAAATGTTGTATCTCTTTTGTTCATTTTGCTAAACTTTTTGCTTATCATTCATGTCGTTTTGTTCATTGTGAGACTCTTTGCATTTTTGTTTTATTTTGTGTAGTTGTTTTGCATCTCTTTGTGGTCATTTTTTAAATCTTCTATTGGTTGTAGTTGTTTGCATCAGTTCATTTATAGACCTCTCAGCTGTTTGGTGCATCTTCAGGGCTGCCTTGTGGTTCCTTGTAGCTGCTTTGCTTCTCCTTGTGTCACTTTGTTGTTGTTTAGAACAACATTTTACAGTCATACCCTCGGTTTGACCCAGTTTGAGTGTTTTACAGTGTTTTACAGTACTCCTGCACTATTGATATAGGGATTCACAGTGTGTGAGGTGATGTTTTCTAACAGCGTCTCTGTGCACATGTGAGTGTTGTTGTGTGTGGATGCACTTCATCACGTGTGGCTGATGTTGTGTTCGTGGCTGCATCTGGTGTGTTTCTGTTATCATCTGCTGGTTTTACGTTTCAAGCTTTGTTACGCTGTGAAGCTGCATCAGTCTGCAAGATGAGCTCATCGCCGCTGCTCTTTGTTTCAGCCGAGCTGCAGAATAACGGGGCCATCTAGTGGATCCAGTTCAGCTTCTTTCTTTCTTTCTTGACATTCATCCCACCTGCTCCCTGCACACATCAACCCTTTTACCGACATGCAGTAAAGACAAAGGATGTAGTTTTGTGTTTCAATCTCTGTCACACACACACACACACACACACACACACACACACACACACACACACTGTCCAGACCCATGCATGACTCCATCACATGCTTTAATTTCATCATTCCCGCTCAGCGCCTGGTGCTGCAGAAGAATAAAACACAGATCACGTGACTCCAACCTGCTGTTTCTGACCTCAGGTTTCGTCTCCTGACACGTTGTTTTGCTTCACTTATCATCTGACGACACGATGAGCCTTTAATGAGCCTTTAATGAGCCGTTATTAACGCCACAGGGGGGGAACAGTTATGAAAAACCTGTATAATAACAAAAATAAACCAAAAAAGTTCAGATTGTGGTGGAAATAACAGTTGTGCACATATCAGTGGTTCTTTCATGAGCACAAATACTGATTAAGTAGAAAAAAAAATAACAATATCGCACAATATATGCAGGTCAGACGTGGATTCTAATTATTTCACCTTTCAGTTAAAGTTCCCAGATTGATTCTCTGCAGAAGAAATGTTTGTCATTGTTTTGTAACATTGAAGGAATTGAGTTTGACATCGTCGCCATCTGGTGGTCGGATCAGGAATCACATCGAGTGACTTTAATGTGTCTTTTCTTATTGTCATAGAAAATAAAACACAGAAATGCAGCGTCTGTAAATAATAGGTGTTAAATAATCAGCATCAAAAGGAAACTCTGTGTTTAACTTCACTCCAAATAGTGTTAAGAAAACCTCTGATTATTTTACAGTGTTTTGTCCTGATTTGGTAAATTACGGAAAATATGAAGTAAAACTACAGGAAAAATTATAACTGTTAAAATCATGTCCACATTAAAAAGAAAATAAATAAAATGTAATTTGTTCTTTTGCATTATGTGAAATTACCATAAACTGTATCGCTTTTACTGTATTTAAATCAGCTAAAACATCATTATTTCACAGAAACTTGCCTTCATGTGAAATAAAATGTATGTTTGTTAGAGACTGAAAAATGCTAATTCACTTTTAAACTTTAACTTTATTTACAGATTTTACCCATTTGTTAAATTAGAGCTGCTAACTTGTAATATCCCAGAAAAATATACTAATTTACATGCTGACTGTAAAAACTAAACTGGAAATAATGTCCACATCAAAAACTGGTATTTTTTTGTTCTTTCGCAATTTGTAAAATTACCATAAAATACATCGTTTTTACTGTAGATCAGCTAAAATATCATTATGTTATTGAAATTTGCCTTTATGTGAAATAAATGCCTGCACATGATGGACTGAAAAATATTTAATCATTTTTTAACAGTTATTTTACAGATTTTTACCATTTTTAAATATATATAAAATAACTTGTAAAATTCCAAAATATATATAGTAATTTCTGTGTTGACTGTACATTTTTTTAAAGAGGCCAAAATTATAAACAATGTCCACATCAAAAATCTGTAACTGCAAAATTACCACAAAATGCAGGTAAAGAAAGTTTGACAAATATAAACTATGATGTATTTTTTAGAGTTTCACGCGTTTCAAATGTAAGTTTTTACCTCAAGCAGTAAAAATAACTGAAATTCGAGTAAAAGATAAGACAAGATAGAACTTTATTGATCCAGAAAGTACCTTTTGTGCCAGACATCGATTAGACAAAAATGTCATCACATGAGAATAAATGCAGTGTTGAACAGAAAAGCCGATACGTTACTAAAAATAAAAATAAGTCAGTTTAAATATAACTGGAAAAGTCAGAGGTAATGCTGCAATAAGTTATGTAAACAAAGGTTCATTATTCTTTAAGAAGAATCCCGTCTAGTAATAAGTTAATACAGAAACACAAACTGGAAACTCAACAGTTATCACACAGTTCATACAGAATAAAACACACCTTCATGTCACCACAGAGGCTGCATTAATACACAAGTGTTGCATTCATTAGCTGCAGTAAAGTGCTGATCATAAATACATAAATCCTGATCTGAACATTGTTTATGACATAAAAAAATAAACAGTGTTCCTGAGAAAAGTCATGAAACACAAATAAATTAAATGATTATCTACCTTAAGGTATATTATATTTTAAAATCAAAACAAGTCTCTTAGAATAAAGTTTGAAGCCCTGCGTTACACTGTTAGACAGTTTAAGGTTTTCTGAAGATGCAGCTCTTTATTGTCCTGTACATCCAGAGCAGTGAGGCTGCTTTAAATTCTCTGTTATTTTACACATTCTACCTGCTTTGTTAAGAAACTACAGATAATATCTGATCAAATTACAGAAAAAATAAAATATTTAAGATGTTGACTGAAAAAAAAAATGTACATAAAGTCCACAACAAAAATCTGTATTTTTACAAATGTGTAAAACTACTGTGAAATCACAAAAATTTATTATATTTAAATCAGCTAAAAACCTGTTTTAGTATTATTTCAGAGATAATTGCCAATATGTGAAAGAAAAGAAAACTATATTCAAGACTAAAAATGCCACATATATTTTGTGTTATTTTACTGATTTTTTCTCCTTTGTTTTGTTAAATTACAGAAAATAAATTCAAATTATATAAAAATGTATTATTTTACATGTTGACCAAAACTGCTCCATCAAAAATCTGTGTTTTTACAAATTGTAATTTGCTCTTTTGCGATATGTAAAATTACCGCACAATTACACTAATTACTGGGTTTAAATCTGCTAAAATTATGATTATGTTACAGATATTTGTCCTAATCTTGAAATTCTTGGTATTTTACAGATTTTATTGATTAAAAAAATAATATCTTGCATAATTAGAAAAATAGCCCAAAACTTAATTTACATGTTGACTGTTTAAAAAAAGACACAAAAACAAAACAAACAAACAAACAAACAAAACCTGAGCAAAACTGTCCATAATGTCCACATTAAAAATCTGTATTTTTACAAATTAGAATTTGTTCTTCTGAAATATGTGAAATTGAAATTAAAAGACTGAGAACGGTAAAATATGTTTGTCCTTTTTTGCTAAATTACAGATTATATCAAGTAAAACAAAAAAAAAAGCCAAAATTGTCCATAATGTTTACATCAAAAATCTGTATTTTTAACAAATTGTAATTTGTTCTTTTGGTGTAAAATTACCATAAAATTACTTTATTTTACTTCAACCAGATTTTTGCTGTTATTTTCACTGTTTTTGAGTTTTACCGTATTCCACGGGTTTTTAAACACATCATTTCTACTCTCGATGATATTCTCAGTGTTGTTTTGAACATTTTTTTCCTACAGCTTTCACAGGAAGTGCAGCAGCACAGTCCAGACTCATGCTGAGAATCCTCTTTCTGGCCGCAGAGCCTCGGTCAGCCGGACTCTCATCACCTCTTTGGTTGAATATAAGGGCAGATACAGAATAGAGTGACACGTCAGCGACTCGGGGAAGTACTGATCGTGGGAGGCGCTCTGGATTTGTTTAAGTTCGACCGACATCTGTATCTGGTCCATGCCGAGAATGGGAACCTTCCTAAACCCAGTCAGGAACCCTGAAGAGGAGGGAAAAGTAGGAACGTTGAAGTTACTGCTCGTCTGTTGGCACGATTTAGTGCTTCAGCTTCACCTGGTTT
>NW_007579543.1:110456-111411 GCF_000690725.1 Stegastes partitus | reverse complement strand
AGTGGGGCCCCCCTCCAGCTACCACTGACCAGTCCCATCCGGTTGCTGGATAACGAAAGTGAACTTTCAGCACAATGAAGCGACACTTCAATATTCAGAGATCAACATTGCTATCCTGATGCCAGCACAGTGAACAAATAGTCGGCTATTGGGCCATTCCAGTCCTACTATTTATCATAATTTTTGTTTTAGGAGCACTGTTGAAGTTTTTCCAGCCCACTCAGTGAGGTCCACTATGAGCCAGAAAGACTTTCAGGGCTGGCTCACATCTCCATGAACAGGAGGTAAGAAGATCTTTGGACCTTGAAGATTTGGTGGCAGCATCTGCTGCAGCCAAGACCCCAAAGAAATGCTTTTAAATGGACTGTTCAGAGAGTTCATACACAATGGTAATATGAGAATGCAGGACTGTCATAATACACATGGTCTTCATATTTATCTGTCTGACATCACTTATTTGACATTCTGTATTTTTAATGAACTGACATGACTGTGTAGAAACCTGTTTTCACTATGACACGCAAAAGTCGTAAATAAAAGCAACAAAAGTGTGAAAAGTTCCAAGAAGGGTGAATACTTTTTATAGACACTTTAAATATTTTTGCGTTCTTACTTATTTTGAGGCGTCAGCAGCTTTCCGGGGTTTTGGGGGTCGAGGTCGACCTCCGTCCCGTTCCAGCTCATCTGTTGGTTAAAAGCAGATCAGATCAGTGACGTCGCTGCACAACCAACAGGAAGAATGTAAGAAAAACAAACGAGACAGAACACCAACCCAAAAGGGCATTTCCAGATCCTCTACGACGTCGTCTTCGTAGCTCAGGATGTCCTGCAAAGACCTGAATAAAACAAAAACGGAATTATAAGGAAGGAGTTCCACGTTCACTTATTGTAGAGCATCATCAGAACTGTAAAATAAATAACTCATCAGAAACTAGTAGCAAGGGTTCCAGAAAGA
>NW_007579543.1:105668-108929 GCF_000690725.1 Stegastes partitus | reverse complement strand
TACATGTAAAAAAAGTGGGATTTTTCTTACGTTTTAATCACACTGAACAAAAACAGAAACATTTTTTCTGACTGAGAGAAAAAGTTATAAATTAGATTTAACAAGACAATGAAATGCTGGAAGGATACTCAGAGAGGAAGAAGACATCACTCCAAAAGAAACATAAGAAAAAGCAGATTACAGTTTGTAAATGCAAACAGGGACAAAGAGCTTCATTAGTGGAGACATGTCCTGTGGTCTGATGGAACTAAACCTGAACTGTTTGGCCTTAATGACCATCGTTACATCTGGAGGAAGAAGGGGGAAGCTTGAAGCCTGAGAACACCATCCCAACTGTGAAGCACGGGGGTAGCAGCATCATGCTGTGGAGGGACTGGTGACCTTCACACAATAGATGGCATCATGAGGAAAGAACATTATGTGGAAATATTGAAGCAACATCTCAAGACATCAACCAGGAAGTTAAAGCTTTAAATGGGTCTTCAGATGGACAATGACCCTCAGCATAACGCCAGAGTTACAGAGAGGCTTCAAAGTCAGTGTTGTGGAGTGGCCATCACAAAGCCCTGATCTCAGTCCTGGAGAACATTAGTGGATCAAGGAGACCAACAAACCTGACTCAGTTCCACCAGTTCTGTCAGGAGGGATGGGCCAGAACTCATCAAACTATTGTGAGAAGCTTGTGGAAGGAAACCCAGAACGTTTGACCCAAGTCATAGAGTTTAAAGGCAACGCTAGCAGATACTGAGGAGATGTGTTTAAACTTTTGACTTTGAAGAAAGTTATAAAAAACTCTCTCTCATGATTCTGGTGTTTAGCAAATAGAAATAATGTTGGTCATCCTGACTGACCTGAAACAGGAAACGTTTAGTTTGATTTCAATTGTATTCTGGCTCCAATTCAAATTTCAATTTCAAGACACCAAATTCTTCCTCCGTAATCTGAATACCAACAAAACTACTTTGCCACTGTGAGAAAATGGGCTAAATTTTCAGACTAAAATACTGGAAAGGTGATTCATTTCACCACGGCCGTGTAGATGATTAATGAAGGATCTTATCTTCCATACATTTAAATGAATGTATTTACAGGTTGAAATGCTGTTGCTGTCACAAAACATCCAGTTCTTACATTAAATCAACCACTGGGGCACTTAAAACATGATTCATTAAAGAGTCTGAATCCTGTTCAAGCCGTTTAGGTTAAGTTTCGGTTACCTGAATCCAGTCTGCGTGGATGTAAAAAACATTTTGCTTTGATTTCAGATCCATCACGAAGGAGAAGCTGCCGAGGAGAAGAGGATCTGCCTGGAAACACTGGAGCACAGCAGTAGTTTAGNAATAAACAATGTAAAATGAGCAAAAACAAATAAAACAAATAAAAACAGACACGAAAGAAACAAAAACGAATGTAAAACGATGTCTGTAACCCTGTTTATATGCTGGAAGACACAATATGACAAATCACCATTGTGTAGCATAGATAAGACTTAGTGTTGGAGAGTCATAAGTGAGCTGGTGTGCTTGAGTAGACGTAATAATAATAACAATAATATTGTGGATGTAATGTCCACATCAAAAAAATCTGTATTTTTACAAATAATAATTAGGTTCTTCTACAATGTGTGATCATAAAATTTGTAAAAAATGAGTTTTATGTAGTTTTACTGTATTTAGCTATAACTGATTTTACAGGTATTTATATACATGTATGTACTTATATATATATTTTCATATTATTCTGCAAAAGTGACCGTAAAATTAAACTGCTTTACTTTATTTAAATCAGCTCAAAATCTCACTATTTTGCTGTGTTTGTTGTGAATCTGTGTTGTTGAGACTTTCATTGGTCATTGCTTCCAAAATTAAAAAACGAACAAACAAAAACAAAAACACACCATGTAGACATTCAGACGGGGTAAATACAGCCAGATGTTTACAGTGTTAGAACATCTTTATCAGGTTTAAACAATGACAAGCTCTTAGAATAGTGACGATACTCACAGAGGAAATCCTTCTTCTGCTCTTCAGTCAGCTCATCAAACACCTCCCAGAACATGCGTATGGTCGGGTGGTGGGCGTGGTAGTACAGGTCGTACACCGTGTTCTGGTTGAGGCAAACAGACTGTTTCAGGGGCTGATACCACAGAGACGTGGGTTTTCTCACACAGTGCCAGAAACAGCGAGACAAGTGGACCGTACCTGTTTGAACTTGGCCCAGTCGTACTGGTCTTTGCCCACCAGAACTCCCTGAAGCTCCTCCGGTCCAAACAGCTGCACCAGGTCCCGCTCGCACACCTGGAAGAAGCCTCGCTCGAACTCCTGAAAGGCGCTCTCCACCGATGTGTTGAAGGCGTGGTTGACGTAGGCGTCCACATACTCCCTCCTGTTCAGCAGATCACAGTTTAAATCAGCAGATGTTTGAGACGAGCTGCTGCTGATGCTGACGGCGGCACCGAGACGCCTCCAGGACGCCTCTGAAGGAGCTGCAGTGAGAACAAACGTCTACACACAGCTGTAGAGGACACGTATGACTCCTAGAACACTTTTCTACAATGGAATCATTCAAACACGTGAATCTTTGTCGCAAAAGAGATTTAGGCTTATTATAGGTTTTCTGGAAAACTGACCAAATGCACTGAGTCACAGATATACAAACAGAAGTGACAACACTGAGCTGGATGTCCTTCGTCCATTATCACCTCAATAAGATGCTTTTGGTGGCCGTCCACTAACTTCTGGTTGAATCTTTGACCCTCCTCTTGACAGAATTGGTGCAAATAAACGAACTATACTGGCTGTTTAACACAGACGTGTTTCTTCAACACAGTCCACATGTTCCTGATGAGGTTTAGGTCAGGACTTAGTGAGAAAAACCTAAAACCTTTTGTTGTGTGCTTGGGGTCATTGTCTGGTTGGAACATCTAACTGGGTCCAAGATCAACGTCCTGCCTGATGACTTTAGGTTTTTCTGAAGAATATTCTTCATTGTTCCATCTACTTTGTGTAAAGCTCCAGTTCCACTGGCAGCAGAACAGAACCAGAGCATGATGCTGCCACTTGTGGACAAATAGCTCAGTTTTTCTTCCATCTGACCAGAACTTTCCTCTAGGAGGCCTTCTCTTTGTCCATGTGATCAGCAGCAGACTTCAGTCAGGCTTTAAGGTTCTGGTTCTGGAGGAAGAACTTCCTTCTCAATGGCAGCCTCACAGCAGACCTGCTTTTAGGTGATTCTCGGTTGACCATCCTGACCAGAGGCGTC
>NW_007579543.1:97009-101554 GCF_000690725.1 Stegastes partitus | reverse complement strand
CTGGAAACACTGGAGCACAGCAGTAGTTTAGCTTCACCAAAATGAACTAAAACTGTTGTTTTCATGTGAATGAACTCTGCACCAGCTGAAGATGTTGCTGAGACAAACCACTTTAGTTTTCACCTTGTTTATTGTCGTTGCTCTCCAAAGCTGCAGATCCTGTCCAAGAAACTGCGGGTTAATGTCCGCCCCAAAACTCGCCTCGGGGATTTTCTTCTTTTCTTTGTTGGCCTTCAACACGAGCAAATGCGGTTTGGAAATGAGCACGGTTTTCATTTGACTTTTTTAATCATTCATGAGGTAAAAAAACTGGCAAAAACTAAACCATTGTAGCTAAAGTGAGCAGAACCAGTGGTGTAGAGTGACGACACTGACGTTGTACATGTTCTGGAGGATCTGCAGCACGTTCTGGACCGATACACGAGGAACAGGGAGGAAGTACAGCAGCCCAGAGAGGACATTTTTCCACACTTTGACGTGTCTGGTCATGGTGGAGGGCCCCAGCGAGGACCACCAGACTCCTGAGGACGACATGAACCAGCGCAGACGGAAATTTGAGGCAGTTTGAACGACGATATCTCAGAAACCGTTAAAGATAAAATCCTGAACTGTTCACTGTTATTTCTCATCGTGGCATCGAATCAGGATCTGCAATACTGGACAAGCTGATCAAATAAGCTCTGAGTATTGGTGAGTTAAAATATGAAGAAAATATGAAGTGGTCGTTAAAAACTACATGAATAAAAAAAGTCAGCTGGTGATATTTACTGAACCACATGTAGCTGCAGGTCACAGTAATACGAAACTAAACATGTAGAATAGTTTTAATATGAAATAGTCGGTCACTAAAAATGGAAATGGAGTTATTTTTTGTTGAACTGTTGCATCTGATTGAAGTTTTACCACAAAAACAAACATTTTGGTAGATCCAAGTCTAGATTTTCAAAATAGTTCTTCAAACACTACAAAGAAAATGTGATTTTTTTTATTTTGTGCATATTTTTCATTATGTTTTTCCTCCTTGTGGTTGCTTTTTTATTTATTAGTGGTCATTTTGCACATCTTTGGCATCATTTAGCCTCTTTCTTCAGCTGTTTTCTACATCTTTCTGGTTATTTTTCCCGCCTGTGGTTGCGTTTGTAGTCATTTTTACACACATTTGTGATCGTTTGATGTCTTTTTGCAGTCATTTTACATGTCTTTGCCGTCATCTTGGCAGCTACTTTGCATCTCTTTGTGTTTTGCAGTAATCTCGGATCTCTCGGTTGTTCTTTTGCATCTGTTTGTAGGCGTGAGGCGTTTTTGCAACTGTTTTAAACGTCTATTGGACATGATGTCACAATGATGCAAAAAAAAAATCTAATTAATCACATTTTATTTTTGTTTTATTTACTGTTAATTAAGAATCTGCAATATTATACAGCAGATCTCTGACCAAGTGTTTCATGTTAGACAGTGTTACCTACCTGTGATCTGGAGGCTTCCAGCAGAGAGTCTCTGAGCAGCAGCAGCGATGGCCTCGGCCAGCCTCATGCTCTCTGGTCTTCTTCGGTTCTGCATCGCGTGCAGAAGCTCAGTGAGGAGCAGGAAGATCCTGAGTCCTTCCAGCCCCACCGGGTCCTCATCCAGAGACTGAAGCAGCTCCAGGACAGCTGCCTCCACCTGTTCAGACGGTAAAACTCAGCGTCTGATCGCACAACAAACAAACAAGGTCACATGTCAGTGTCGTACCTCTGCAGAAACAGCATCCGACTGCACCAGTTTCCCAAAACCACGGTGTGCGAGCGACAAGTCCAAACCGGAGTAGTTCGGTGAAGTCTGGAAGTGTTTGTCTTTGCTAAGAAGACAAAAAGACAAATGAGTGCACTGTAAAATACAAAATATGTAAAATAGACAGAAAAAGTAAGTTAAAAACAGCAAATACTTCTAAAATACAGGATTTTTTTCTCTCTGAGCTAAATCCAGTGTAAAGTGTAAAAGAAGACTAGGTTCTGATGTAGACATTATGTACAGTTTGGACTGTTCTGACTTTGTTTTACAGCTGATATGTACATTATTTTCTTCCTGTGATTTCACTATATGTTATCTGTAATTTAATAAAACAGGAAAAAATCTGTAAAATAACAAATAAATATGATTTCCCAATTTCCTGTCCTTAATATATATATATTTTTCTATCCAATCAGGCAGATAACAGTAAAAGAATTATAGTTTTGTTAATTTAAATACAGTAAAAAATGCGTAATTTTAGTCAGAAATGGTAAAACAATGAAAAACCAATTGTAAGAATATTTTTGATGTGGCATTAACATGTACATTTTAATAAAAATTCTTTCATTTGTTGGCTATTACGTTTAATTTAACAAAACAGGTAAAGCCTTTAAAATAACAGTAAAAAAAAAAAAAGGACAATTTTTTAGAGTGTAGATTTAAACGTCATAACTCAGCACAAGAACTCAGTTTTACCTTCGGTCGAGGAAGCTTCGGTTCATACATGCTGCAGAGGAAAACATCCTGTGAATGTCCCTGTGAAGGTTTGACATGATTATTTAACACCTGTGAGAGTTCACAGCTGTGCAGCCAAATCAATAATCAAACACCAAAGAATAACTGCGTCATACTTACTGTTTCATCGTTGCCCAGGACTCTGCTTGATGGCATTTAGCGGCCCATTCATCGATCATATTCTCAATTGCGTCAAGCTGCGTCGTGTTGTTTTCACAGCAGCTTGAGCCGTTGTCCTGTGAAGAAACAAGAAAATGTTCATGTTCGCTGTAGAAAAGTGATAAAATAACTGCATTGAAAGCATCATTGCACCTCACTCAGTTACGATTCGTACAGTGTGCTTGTGCAGGTACCTGATGAGGCGTGCAGGTTGCAAATGAACAGTTTCCTCCTGCGTAGATGTTCTGAATGATGGCACCATTAGTGACGTCTGGAATAACAACAGAACAAAAGTTATCCTTCAGATGAGTCAGCTGTGTTGCATGATGTGGTTTTCCTGAATTCCACTGGTATGTACGTGTATATTCTAGTGGTGTGCTTCTAAAGTGGCNGTTTTAATCACACTGAACAAAAACAGAAACATTTTTTCTGACTGAGAGAAAAAGTTATAAATTAGGTTTAACAAGACAATGAAATGAAGTTTAGCAACTAAGCAGATGAGCAAAAGAGGCAGTAAAATACATTATATACAGTATCATATAGTAAATACTACGGTATACTAAATCAAATCAAATCAAGTTCATTGTCATGTTGCTGTACACACACAGTAGTACAGGCAAGATGAGAGAGCGTTTCTTCAGGATCCAATAATTTAAAGCAATTTAAATAAAGAAGTGTTTGCATATCTGGATCAGCAGTTCAGCATTCTGACAGCTTGTGGCATGAAGCTGTTGATCAGTCTGGAGGGTCTTCCTTTAATGCTCTGGAAACGTTTGCCTGATGGCAGCAGTTCAAACAGTTTATGGAGAGGGTGTGAGGAGTCCCTGACAGTGTTCAGTGTCCTGCTCCTGCAGCGGCTCTGGAAAAGTTCTTGGACAGAGGTGAGGGAAACTCCGATGCGCCTCTCAGCTCCTCTAACTATCCTCTGCAGGGCTTTTCTGTCTGACAGACTGCAGCTGGAGCACCATGTGGAGATGCAGGATGTCAGAACGCTCTCCACCACACCTCTGTAGAAAGTCCTGACGATGCTGGCAGGGAGAGAGGCTTGTTTTAGCCTCCTCAGGAAACGCAGTCTCTGCTGGGATCGATTGATGATCAGCTCAGGTCCTGTGAGATCTGCACTCAGAGGAACTTGATGTTCTCCACTCTCTCCACTGTGCAGCCGCTGATGCTGAGAGGAGCATGCTCAGGACGTGACCTTCGGAAGTCAATGATCATCTCCAGGTTGTTCTTGCTGCACCAGCCCTCTGGGTATTTCAATTCATCTCTGTGCATTGATTCTTTCTTTTCACAAATGAGTCCCACTACTGTGGTATCATCTGCAAACTTGATGACCTGGATCCCCTCATGTGTGGCTGCACAGTCGTGTGTTAGCAGTGTGAACAACAGCGGACTGAGTACACAGCCTTAAGGAGATCCAGTCCTCAGTGTGATGAAGTTGGAGATGTTCTTTCTGACTTGGACAGACTGGGATCTTTCAGTTAGAAAGTCCAGGACCCAGAGACATGTGGCGGTATTCAGGCCAAGTAGGGGGAGTTTCACCCCAGGAATTTAGAAGTTTACTTTACTCTAGGAGTTTACTACAGTATAATATACTAGACATACTGCTAAATATATATATAAATAAATACGGTGTGTGCAGTGAAGTACAGAGTGACTCTTCCTCAAAGCTGTGCAATAACAGAGAGACACTAGAAAATGTAAGAAGACATTCTGAGTGTGTCAGTGCAGCTTCTGCTGGTCGGAGAACACGCATCAAACCGTTTAGTTGCCAGAGTTAAGTTTTGGTTACCTGAGTCTGATATGCGTGCATGTTAAAAACAGCTTGCTTTGATTTCAGATCCATCACGAAGGGGAAGCTGCCGAGGAGAAGAGGATCTG
>NW_007579543.1:91878-93195 GCF_000690725.1 Stegastes partitus | reverse complement strand
TTTTTTGTAATTTAAATACAGCAAAAAATCTTTTTCTAATTTATTTTTCTTTGAATATCCTTATTAGACCTACTTTTTATTTTAGGTAATGGTAAATATCTGTAAAATACATTTTTTTTTGTATTTTAAAAACAGTCAAAATTATTTAATCTGGACATTTAGAAAGTTTTTCTCTCTTTTTTTTGCTTGTTTTTTTTTTTTTTTTTTTTTACAGTAAACATGTAATTTAGTGATTTTTTAGATATTCTCTGTAATTTAACGAAACAAGGAAAATCTGTAGAATAACAGTGAAACACATGACTTACCATTTCTCTGTCCTTAATATATCTTTCTTTTTCATTTCAAATAAAAACTGTGACATAAAACCTGATGTGGACATTATTCACAGTTTCAGGTTGTTTTTTATCGCGTTAGCATTAAAATTAATATAATTTTCTGTGATTTTATGAGCTTATATCTGGAATAAAAATAAAATTTCAAATAGGAAAAATCTGCAAAATAACAGCACAAAAAATGACAGTTCAAAAAGTCCCAGCTCAACCTGCACCACTGAATGTGAACGTGGGATTCTCACCGTCCCTCTACTGGACTGAACTCCAGCAGGTCCTGCAGCGTCGGCTCCACCCTGAGCAGCTTCTTGAACAGAACCAGCGGGAACGGTAAGTAGACGATGTTCTGGTTGTACAGCGCCAGTCCACACAGAACCCCGAACAGGTACCACTTGGTCCTGCTCTCCTGCGTCACCTGCAGGGACGAGATGAAGAAACTGTGAATCTCTGGAGACGCATGTCGCTGTTCTGTCGTTGCAGAAAATCCAGAACGAAGCCTCACGTTGGAGGAGAACCACGCCAGGGTTCCTGAGTCGTTGAACATGAACATCCCCAGCTCGGCCGACATCAACTCACGAAATACGTGGTGGAAAAAGTCTTTCATGTAGACTTGGGTGACGTCCGTGTCCTCATCGAAGTAGACCTGAGAGACAAACAGTCGGTCAGACAGGAGCAGCTGGAAGGTTTCACTTCAGACATCAGACCAGAGTGAAACATTCACCACAAGCGGCTTCTTGAAGTCGTGCTGAGCGGCAGCCAGCTGCACCAAGGTTCCCTCCAGAAGAGACGCTCGCTTCAGCTTCAGTTCAAAATATTTCTTCGGTTGGACAACTGGTCCATAAGGCTCAACGTAACGAGGTGCCTGGTGCTCCCACTATAAAGCAATTCAAAAGTACATGTAAAAAAAGTGGGATTTTTCTTACGTTTTAATCACACTGAACAAAAACAGAAACATTTTTTCTGACTGAGAGAAAAAGTTATAAATTAG
>NW_007579543.1:76549-91665 GCF_000690725.1 Stegastes partitus | reverse complement strand
ATGCTGCCACCACCGTGCTTCACATCATGATGCTGCCACCACCATGTTTCTCATCATGATGCTGCCACCACCGTGTTTTACATCATGATGCTGCCACCACCATGCTTCACATCATGATGCTGCCACCACCGTGCTTCATCATGATGCTGCCACCACCGTGCTTCACATTATAACACTTTTTTTTTTGCCACTCTTCCATAAAGCTTTGACGAATGAAGAACAGACAACAGCTGATGTATGTACAGTCCAAATAAACTTTTCACAGAGTGTCTTGAGGTGTTCTTTTGTCTTCATGGTGCAGTTATAACCAGAGTACCGATTCACCAGTGACTGGACCTCCCAGATACAGGTGTCTTTATACTATGTTGTGGAAATGAGGCTGATGTAGGATGAGGAGCCCGACACAGAGAGACCCACCGAACAACTCAGATGACTTAGGTTGACGTAGGCTTTACTGATATCAGGAGAAGTGATGTAATGCCAGCATCAATTCTACAGATCCCTCTCACATCCTTAGTCTTATATCCTCCTTCAGTAGGAGCCACATCCAGA
Organism: Stegastes partitus; assembly: GCF_000690725.1. Classification (NCBI taxonomy): domain Eukaryota; kingdom Metazoa; phylum Chordata; class Actinopteri; family Pomacentridae; genus Stegastes; species Stegastes partitus. The sequence continues at coordinate 91,113 of NW_007579543.1, read as the reverse complement.
TTAAAGGGAGGAAGGGAAACAAAGATAAGTCGGTGGCTGGGTGCAATCTGGCCTTGAGAGGTGCAGGGAGTGCCTGCCTGTCCTCCTACAATGTGGTTTACATGAGGTTAAGCATCTATAGAAGTTACATCTGCGACAAGCACTACATTTACCTCAGGAGGTCAATCAGGGTTCAATATCTTCTCTAAAAGATTAACTCCAAACCAGGAAAGTCATTTTTCCTTCACAATCACTGAGACGCATTCACGGCACTCAGATGATCTTTACTTCACTACCTGAGTGACTTCCAGCACCAACTTTTTGTACCTTTGTTCAATTAGTTGAGTCACTTAAAAGCGGGTGAAAACTGCTGCATCATGAACAACACGTGTGAGCTCAGTTATGTTATCGATGTTTTTACCGTGTGGCAGCTGGACAGGTAGCGGCACAGATGAGTGACTCTTCTCTCCGTGGCCCAGCTGCCCTTGTTCACCACGTCCAAAGGAAAACACCTTCCCGGAGTCTGTCAGCACCAAAGTGTGATCCCTGGTGGAGGAAGCAACGGACCACTAAGCATATTTGTATTGTGCAGTCGTATCTGCACGCAGCTGCAAACGAAACACCAAAAGCTTTGTTTGTACCTCCCACATGCCACCCTGCAGACCTTCGCCCCCCAGAGCTCCGCCACCAGCCGAGGTCGCAGCTCGTCCCGCGTAGAGTTGTGTCCGAGCTGCCCGAACCGACCGGATCCAAACGTAAACACGGCGCCGTCCTGAAAACCAGACAGTTCACATGTACACATCAGTGGAGTCTAACGAGGAAACGTGGGGTTTGTGCACACAAGAAGTAACCAGGTGCTCCTCAAGACGTGTCCCAGTCATCAGTGTAGCATTTAACACTGAACCGTGTCTAATAAATGACTTCTTTCAGTGTTTTAATTCTTCTTTTCCACCTCGTTTTTTGTTTCTCCTGCTACACAATGTGTCTCTGTGAGGCGGTTTAACTGTGAAAACTGTTAGTGGAAAAAAATAATAGGCAAAACTCAGCTGAGATCAGTTTTCTTTGTTGTTGAGATTATTAATGTTTAGACTTCAGCTGATAAAAATAGAGATTTATTAAAATGATATCCATTAAAGTCTGAAGATTATATTGTTTAATTGTCATTTCAGGCAAACTATAGATCAATTTGTCCAATTTTTGAGTTATTTTAGAGAAGTTTTAAAGCATTTTAGACAGAATAGGAGTCATTTTTGGAACCTTTTGTCATTTTGGAAAGTAACTGGCATTTATTTTGGCTCATTTAAGACTTTTCTTTTTTGTAATTTTGGACAATTTGTAATTAATTTTGGCAAAACTAAGACAGAACACACATTCAGTGTACCAGTGTTTGTTTCTGTCGCTCTTTGTCTTTGAAATGTTGATATTTAAAGTTGGTCATAAAATTTAATGCAAACGTTTTGAGTCATTTTGGTGAATTTTTAACTAATTTAGGACGTGTTTCTAACATATTTAGATGATTTTATAACATTTGGATCAAGTTTTGAGTGTTTTTGGAGCACTTCTGAATCATTTGAAAAGTTTTGTTTTTGTATTTTGGAAAAGTTTCAACACATGTTGGACAACTTACGGGTCACTTTCTGTAACTTTTTGTCATTTTGAAAAGGTAAGAGGCAATTTGCATGTATGTATATTCAATCATCTCAGTGTGTCTCTGTTTGCTTTTACTGGTTTTGATTTTCTGGTTTTAAAAAAAAGAGAAATGTGAACACTTTACAACATTGAGAGAGTTCATTTTTGTGGACGAACCTTGGTCAGGATGGCGGTGTGTTCCTGTCCGCAGGAGATGTGAACAGTTTTCTTCATGTTCAGGCAGCGAACAGGAGTCGGTGAGCTTCTGTCTGCAAGAGAGAAATTTAAAATAAGTTTACATGTTGTAGGAAAAAGTAAATGTGCTGCTTTTGCTCCAATCTGTTGCCAGTTTTGCCTCAATGTAAACAGTGGCAGTAGACAGAGATGGAAAATAATTCACTGACTCACTACACAAAATGCACTTTCTAAATACATTTTCCATAATCGAGTCTGAGTGTTAATATCATGGAATACATCAGAGTTTCAACAGCGAAACCAGTTTAATGTTTTTCCAATAACAGAAAGAAGCATCAGATGTGTTTAAGTTTGGCTAAAGTTACTCAAAGATTGTCCAAAATGACTTAAAATATATCCAGAATACAAAAAAAAACCTTCTTTTAACTCAAACATTGGCTAAAATGAGCTATAATTTGCCCAAATTGACTCAAAAATAGTCCAAAAAGACTCAAAATGTGATCAAAGTGACACGAGCCCATGAGCAAAATTAACCAAAATGACTCAGAACTTTGCAGTGAATTTTGAGAAACCATGATGTTGCCACCGCCGTGCTTCACATTATGATACATCATCAATATTATGGGATGTGTCACAGTTTGAAGAGTAAATCTGCACCAGTTTAATGCCTCTCTTATACCTGCATCTGACACCAGGATAATCTTCCAGACATGAGTCCTCATGTTGACACATTCTGACTTGATTCTATTGATTCAGTGAATTAAAACTACAACAATTAACAGTTATGAAAATACACGGTTTAGGTGTTGTTGAATGTCTATACAAGAAATATATTGTGACACATGAAGATTTATTTTTTTAAGAGAACAATTTTCTTTCTTTCCTCTGGACCCACTTCTATGTACTTTAAAGGCCTGAAACTGAAAATATTCTCAGTATAAAAGTGAAATTTCACATAGTTTCATTAAATATACTGAAGTGAATAAAACATCAGCTGGTTCTGAACGGGTCAGGTGGGATCTTTGGTTTTAAAATGGAACGACCCAGTGAGGAAACAACAACGTTAGGCGGTGGATATGTGAACCTGTGGTGTCTCCGAGGCCCAGCTGTCCGCGGTGGTTCCTGCCCCAGCCGAACACGCCTCCAGAGGCCGACAGGACGAAGCTCTGGTCTCCTCCTGCAGCCACCTGGACCAGAGGCATCGCCGCCAGAGTCGGGACGGCTCGAGGCGAACCGTCCCGGGCCCATGTGAACACCTGACCGCCTGCAGAGGAACAACACGGACCTTTAACACAGATTACACATTAACATCTATCATCAGCTGGCTGTCATCTGAGCCGTTGTTGGACTTTGGTCTGCTTTTGCCACCATGTTTTCCCACCGGGTCAACTTGATCTGTTTTCTTATCAGCACAACATTGACATATTGTTTTTAAAATGTATTTGTGGGTAATAAAGTTGACTGCATTAAATAACAGAAGGCTAATTTTAAATGTTCCAGTGCAGGATTTATTCTGGCTGACGATTCAGTTCTGGTAGGAGAGGATAAACATAGTAAAAGCTATGTCCAAACCAGTATAATGATTGGTAGGCAAATACTTGTTAGAAGATGGAAGACGGAGGGGGTGCCCTCTCTCCAAGAGTGGGCTGTGGAGACGACACGAGTCGCAGCATTTGAAAAAATGTCATATAAACAACTGGGTAGATTGGACCTATATGAAGCAAAGTGGGGCAAATATGTAAAGTTCTTAGGGGGGTTCCTGATTTGGGGTACATGGTGGAGAGAAGTAAGCTGTCATTTTTGTGAGAAAAAACAGAACAGTGCTTCTTATTTGTTTGCACTTTACTCAGCTATTATTGCCTTTATTTCTTCATTTGTTGACCAATTATTTCTTCAATGTAGTGATTATTTTGTGTTGTGTTAACCTTGTCTGAAATCATTTTCTGTGTTTAAATTTGAAGATAAATATTTTGTATTCTGTCTACATTGATGCAGGCTGTGTAGCTGTAATAGCTGTACATGAAGGAGCACAGTGGTGGATGTTGGTAACCAGAAAGGGATCAGCATAGATGGTGGTGACCTGGGAAGGGTTTGTTGGTGGGGGGTTACTGTTACCGTTGTATTGTTGAAATAAAGCAATGAAAATAAAAATTGTTAATCACAAAAAAAAATGTTCCAGTGCAGCTAATATGTCCTACTAGAGCGGTACATAAGGTAAAATTTAGATTAGTGAATTTTATTTTGAAAAGCCAGCATATTTCATAAGCTGATTAGTTCCTTTTAACATCGCTGAGCTTTTATTTTGAAAGTGCATCAATCATCCAATCAGCTGTGAGTCAGTGCAGTGAGCAGAGCAGCAGACTGAGGATCAGACCCTCCAACAAACGCTCACAGCTCAGAAACTAAAAGTCGGATCCAAGAAATTCTTTCACCGTGTGAAGCTTAAGCTTGTTGTGAACAAGTTTGTGTATTTTCACAACTTTATTCTCATAAAATTACGACATTTTTCTTGCGATATTACAAGTTTTTTCTTGTAAAATTATGACTTTAATCTTGAAGTCTGTGGAAAAATGTTTTTCTTAATGAGGCCCTCTGTCCTCTGTCGTAAAGCAGAAACACAAGTTTATAAGTCGATGAAGGTTTTTCTTTTAAGTCTGATGTACTTCATTACAATAATTCTAAACACAAGCATTTAAGTTGTTTCAAAGGTTAGTAAGATTAAACTCAAGGTGAAGAAAAGCCAATTTTGTTGAGTTACTTCAACCTAAATTCAGTTTTAAATCAACTAGTGCAGAAATTTGAGTTCAAACTACTCAAAATATTGAGTTGATGCAACGACCAACAGTTGGTTTTTACCCACGTATCTAATGAAACGGTGGCAGATCACAGCGGTAGATTGTACATCGTTGTTGTTATTGTTGTTATTATTGTTGTGTACCTCTTGTGAGGACGACGGTGTGCCGGCTCCCACAGGCCACCTGACACACCGGGACGTTCCTCAGAGCTTCTGGAGTTCTGAAACGGAAGAAACCGGCAGAAGTTAAACCCTCAACTGGCAGAGTTTGGGCTCCATGCGGCTGATGTTTTATCCACACTCACCTCGGTATGAAAGGAGTTTGCGTCGTGTCCACACAGGAAACGAGGCCGCTCTCCGACAGCAGCGTGACGGAGGCGTCGTCTCCACAACTCACAGCTTTGACCTTCCCCTCAACAAACTCTGTGGGTTCACAGCAGCAGGTGTCAGCAGGAGAAACAACCAAGATAGTCATAGAACCTGGTTGATGCAGCAGCCTGCTGCTTTTATTTGTTTTATTTAAATTTTTTATTTCATTCATTGAGTTAAAACAATTAAACAAACATTCTCAACTCCTGAATGAAAGGCAGCAGAAAGAAGGATAATCTGATGTTATCTTTACCCAAAGAAATTAATTTACATCACAAAAAGCATCAACAACAACACAATAAACATCAAAACAATCATAACAAAAACAATAATAATAACATGAACTAGCCGTCCTTCACACCTGACAGTCACGTTTTACTTCAGATACATTATCTTTAATGCTCTTTACAGACATAATGAACATGTCTCCTCAACATAGTGGCTTTAATTGTTCTTTTAAATGTAAATACTGATTTTGATTCTTTGCTTTCTTTGTTCAGTTTGTTCCATAAACTGATTCCTTTCACACAAACACAACTCTGCATCACTTCTGTTCTGAATCTGGCTTTTGTTCCTTTTACATCACACTAAGTTTCTGTTTTCTGAATGTCTGTAGGTAATAGTAATGCTCACTCTGTTTCCCCGTCGCTCTTCGTCCTCCTTCGTCTGTGCGGATCACGGAGGCGTCTCCGCTGGTTTTGATGAAGGTGATGACACTGGAGCCGGCTGACAGATCCCTGAGCTGGAAGCTGAGGTTTAGGAACCGAACCGCGTCTCCAGGCGGGACGTTGGAGGCTTTCTTCAGGCGGAAGCCCTGATGTCTGTCGTCTCCCCACGAAAACATGCTGGTGAAGTGAGTGTGCAGAGCCCGGAGCTGATTTTTTATCACTCAGCTGTGAGGCAGAAACGAAACCTGATTGGTTTATGATGCAAACTCCCTCCACTCTGAGAGAAGAAAACCTGGCGACACGCCCAGTGAGTCGGTTCAACGAGAGGAGTTTCGTTTGTGGTGGAAAAGGGAAAACGAAAGAGAAAGTTGATAGCTGCTTGACTACAACAGAGTTTAGCTTTCGAAGAGAAAACAACAACTACTGGTATTTCCCTTCATCCCTGTACAAATATGTGTTGTTACTATCAGAACTAAAACCCAATCATGTTTAGGATGTTGTTAGAAAAAAAGAACACAGAACAGTAACCAAGAAAGTATAAAAACAAACAGTGTTCATAGAGGATATGTTCGAAATTTACATATATGTAAATTTAGGACATAGTGAATTTACATATGGACATGTGCAGCTATGACCAGCTGAATTTACAGTTTTGCCATGGAGGATAGAGTTCCCATAATTCTGTTATTGCAGTAAAAAAAAATGTTTTTGTGAATATTGTTTGTAATGTTTTGAACACAGAAATTTACCATAAAATGTTTTAAAAAAAATAAAAACAAACAGTGTTCATAGAGGATCCTTGGATTTATGAGGTTTTATGTATATTTTAATGTATATTTTATATTTGTTGTAATAAATATTTTATGTATATAATATTTAAATATACATATTTTTGTTCATTTTTGTCATATATATTTTATACATGTATTTTCAAATATACATATTTTTAGATACATATTATTTAAATGTATTTTTATGAATATTTTGTACATTTTTGGAATTCATGTTTACAATTCTACAATTTCATTTAGCTTTTATCCAAAGCGACGTACATCTGAGAGCAGATACAAAACAAGCCAGGATCTAATCAGGAGAAAACCATCTGGATTAGTGCAGTAGAACAAGTTCAAGTGTGACGGGGCGTTGATGCCAACTGCAGGCTGTAGGGAGGTAATAGGGTTTTGGTTTTTTTTGTTTGTTTTTTTGTTTGTTCGTTTTTGGGCAGTCAAGTGCAAAGGTGTTCAGTGAAGAGCTGGTCTTTAGTCTTTAAGAGGGATTCAGCAGATTGAACAGAGTTTGGGAACTCGTTCCACCACCGCGGAACCACAGAGGAGAAGAGTCCAGCTATCGACCCGGGGCCCCGTTGTGGTGGTTGGATCAGGCGGTTTTTGTTGGTCGAGCGTAGTGAGCGGGAGGGAGTGTAGACCTGAATGAGAGAGTTCAGGCAGGAGGGAGCTGGTCTCGTTGTGGTTTTGTGGGCAAGTGTCAGGGTTTTGAATTTGATGCAGGCAGCAGCTGGAAGCCAGTGAAGCGATCTGAACAGCAGGATGATGTGCTGCTATTGGCTGGTTGAAATCTAGACATGCTGCTGCATCCAGGACCATCTGCAGAGGTCTGACCGTGGATGTGGGAGGCCTGCCAGGAAGGAGCTGCAGTAGTCAATATGATAAGAGCTTGTACCAGGAGTTATGCTGCATGTTCAGACAGGAAAGGTCTGATCTTCCTGATGTTGTACAGGGCAAATCGACACGACCGAGCAGCAGAGGCCACATGAGCCTTGAAGGTTAGTTGGTCATCAATCATGACACCCAAGTTTCTGGCAGATTTTATGGGTTTGACTTTGGTTGAATCAAGCTGGATGTTGATTTCTTGTTTTAGGAGGGACTGGCTGGGCTGACAAGGAGCTCAGTGTTAGAGAGGTTGAGCTGAAGGTGGCGTTTCATCATCCATGCCGAGATGCTGGCAAGGCATGATGAGATCTGGGCAGAGACCATGTGGTCGTCCGGGGGGAGAGACAGGAAGAGCTGGGTATCATCAGCATAGAGATGGTCTGAGAAACCATGGGCTTGGATCATTGCACCGACTGAGGTTGTGTAAATTGAGAAGAGAAGGGGACCAAGCACTGACCCTTGAGGAACCCCTGTGGACAGGCTGTGTGGTTCGGACAATTCTCCCCTCCAGGATACTCTGAAGTATCTTCCTGAGAGGTAGGACACAAACCAGCAGAGGGCAGAACCTGAGATGCCCAGCTCAGTGAGTGGTCAGATAAATAGTCAGGTAAACAGGATTTTACATTATTTTTTTGTAGGGTTTCAATCCCTATTATGATAATGTCGAATCCGGAACTTTTTCATAAATAAAAAATTCATTTGTCCTTAAAATTTCAGTTTTTTGTTTTGTTCTGTTATTTTGCAGATATTTAAGAAACATAAATGTCCTGGTTTTATTGGTTGGTTTTATGATATAATATTCATCTATCTTAAATAAACATAAACTAACAACGTGTCTCCCGTTTTTTTTCCCGACACGATTCACCTGTTTGACAAACACCACCCGCCTGCCTGCTGCTCCCGGAGCCATAAAACGAGCGCTCCTCTCACTGTTTGGTTTACCAGCACAACTGGTCTCTGCTTTCACTTCCCTTTACACCCGTTCTGTCTTTCATGCCTTGTAATTTTTTGTATCCTGAATGTCTGCATTCGTCTTTTAGCTGCCTGACGTGTTCATCGGGACGCACTGAGGCCTTTTTCTGGTTTTCTGGAGACTTTTAAACCCCCCAAAGTCCTGCAGGAGCCACAGAAAGACAGTTTTCATCACTGCAAGAGGAATAAAAGCCACCGTGAGGCTTTTAAATACCAACGTAACCAACGTCACCCAGAGAGGATGGAGCAGGACGTCTGATTCACCGGGTTGTGGATCAGCTGTTGGACCTGATGGCAGAAGCAAACGGGGACATCATGGCTCCAGGTTCAGTTAGTTTCTCATGTCGTTTCCACTATTTTATCTCATTTCATCGTTAAACAGAAGCTGCTGACGGACAATTCTGCATATTTAGTTCTCCAAAATAATGACAGACAAGCTAAAAACGAGACAGGCTCATGTTGGTGTCTGTTTACTGTAAAGGTTNCAGCAGAGGGCAGAACCTGAGATGCCCAGCTCAGTGAGTGGTCAGTTAAATAGTCAGGTAAACAGGATTTTACATTACTTTTTTGTAGGGTTTCAATCCCTATTATGATAATGTCGAATCCGGAACTTTTTCATAAATAAAAAATTCATTTGTCCTTAAAATTTCAGTTTTTTGTTTTGTTCTGTTATTTTGCAGATATTTAAGAAACATAAATGTCCTGGTTTTATTGGTTGGTTTTATGATATAATATTCATCTATCTTAAATAAACATAAACTAACAACGTGTCTCCCGTTTTTTTTCCCGACACGATTCACCTGTTTGACAAACACCACCCGCCTGCCTGCTGCTCCCGGAGCCATAAAACGAGCGCTCCTCTCACTGTTTGGTTTACCAGCACAACTGGTCTCTGCTTTCACTTCCCTTTACACCCGTTCTGTCTTTCATGCCTTGTAATTTTTTGTATCCTGAATGTCTGCATTCGTCTTTTAGCTGCCTGACGTGTTCATCGGGACGCACTGAGGCCTTTTTCTGGTTTTCTGGAGACTTTTAAACCCCCCAAAGTCCTGCAGGAGCCACAGAAAGACAGTTTTCATCACTGCAAGAGGAATAAAAGCCACCGTGAGGCTTTTAAATACCAACGTAACCAACGTCACCCAGAGAGGATGGAGCAGGACGTCTGATTCACCGGGTTGTGGATCAGCTGTTGGACCTGATGGCAGAAGCAAACGGGGACATCCTGACTCCAGGTTCAGTTAGTTTCTCATGTCGTTTCCACTATTTTATCTCATTTCATCGTTAAACAGAAGCTGCTGACGGACAATTCTGCATATTTAGTTCTCCAAAATAATGACAGACAAGCTAAAAACGAGACAGGCTCATGTTGGTGTCTGTTTACTGTAAAGGTTCGCATGTGTTGTTATACCTTTCATTTAAGTCATCCGTCATGGAAATTAAAATCAAGGCTACTTCTATGTCGCTTTTGTCTGAAACACTGATAACATCACAGTTTGAGGTGTGTCTCCTGTTTCATCATCTGGGTGTTATGAGGAACTGTAACTTCCATGCTATGGATTGTTTTTCACAGTGTGGTAAAGGATCATTGACCAACAGTAACGCAAAGTTCAAAAATCCCCAGAAAACCACAAACTCGTCTTTCAACATTTTTGTTTGTATCTTGATTAACCGATCCAGAGCATGCTCATCTGAGCATAAGACAAGCCACCAGATGGAGCTTGTTTCTTCTGCACAGAGCCAGATTAGTTGTTTCCCCTGTTTGCAGTCTTTATGCTAAGTTAAGCTAACATATACCCCTAGCTAGGCTAGTTGTTTCCTCTATTTCGTTATTTTTGCTAACCTGAGCAAACTGCTTCCCATTTCCAGTCTTTATGCTAAACAAAGAAAACCAGTTCCCCCTGTTTTCAATCTCTATGCTAAGCTAAGCTAGCTATTACCCTTTTTTTCTTTTTGCCTTTATGCTAAGCAAGGCTAACTATTTCCAGTCTCTATGCTTACCTAACCCAAGCTACTTATTTTCTTTTGTTTCAAGCCTTTATTCTAAGCTATTTGTTTCCCCCATTTTCGGCCTTAATGCTAAGCTAAGCTAGCTGTTTGCCCCCATTTACAGTCTTTATGCTAAGCTAGCTGTTTTCCTTGTTTCCAGTCTTTATGCTAAGCTAAGCACGCTGTCTCCCCCTCTTTCTCGTCTTTATGCTAAGTGAGTTGTCTCTGGTCTTTATGCTGTTACCTCTTTCCTTTGTTTTCATGATCGATGCTACGCTAATTTAGGTGTTTTCCTTGTTTCCAGCCTTTGTGTTAACTTAAGCCGCCTGTTTCAATTGTCCCCCATCTTTATGCTAACTTAAGCTAGCTGTTTCTCATTTCCAGTTTTTATGCTAAGCTAGTTACTGCCAATCTTTATGCTGAGCAATGCTACCTATTTACGATATTTATGATAAGTTAAGCTACCTGGTTCCCTTGTTTCCAGACTTCATGCTAAGCTAAGCTAGCAGTCATGTCCTGATATTGTGGTTTGTTTTGCTTCTGTGTGTTGATGTGTTTTCAAATTCACATTCCCAGTTTAACCTGAAACCCTCAATAGACCGTTATTAGACACATAAAAGCATTTCCACAGATTGTGACGACTGTTTGTGTTAATGTGTATTAGGTGACCTTCCCAGTGACTCCAGTTTAACCACTAAGGAGCTACAGCAGAACTGGAGGGAGGTGAAGAGGAACGATCGACCCGTCAGGCTGCTGTTTGTAATCCCATCGAGTCGCATTGTTGAGCACGCGCTGAGCAAATATGTGGTGAGAATCTGAAACACATCTGCGACGCATCTATGTGTAACGTGACACATAATCAGTGATCATTCACCTGTCAGGTGATACAGATAACAGATATCAGTACATGTACATCAGATAACATTTAGTAAAGCTGCTGGAAATGCTGTTGGACTGAAGCAGCAAAACCAAAAACTCTCAGTAGTAGTTCACTTCATAGACTTGAAAAGCTAAGCTAGGCTACCTATTTCTCCCTGCTTCCAGTGCTGATGCTAAGCTAGTATACGGAATCCACCTGTTCCCTTTCTTTCTGTTAGAGTGAGCTTGCTGTTCACAGTCTTTATGCTGGGCTAAGCTAGCAGTCTTTCATGGTTTCTGTCTTAAGGCTAAACTAAGCTAGTTGTTTCTCCTTGTTTGTAGTCTATTAAGCTAAGCAAGCTTTTTTCCCAGCTAAGGTAGTTGTTTCAAGTCTTTATGCTAAGCTAAGCTAGGTATTTCCCTTGTTTCCAGTTGTATTACTATGCTAAGCTAGCTGTTTCTCCCCTTTTCAGTCTTAATGTGGAGGTAAGCTAGCCATTTCCTTTTTTCCAGTCTTTATGCTAAGCTAAGGTAACTGTTTTCTAATTTTCGGTTTGAATGATAAACTTATCTATTTGTTTATCCCTGTGTCCACTCATTAATGCTAAGCTAAGCAAGCTGTTCCCACTGTTGGGAACAGTGTCTAAATGCCTAACTAAGATAGCTGTTTTTCCATAGCTTTTTCCTAGCTAAGGTAGCTGTTACCCATCTTTAAGCTAAGCTAGCTGTTTCCAATCTTTATGCTAAGATAAGCTAGCTGTTTCCCCCATTATTAGTTTTAATGCAAAGCTATCGATTTCCCTTGTTTTCAGTCTTTATGTTGAGGTAGCTGTTTCACAATTTCCAGTCTTTATTCTAAGCTTATCTGCCTGTTTATTCCTGTTGCTAGCCTGTATGCTAAGCTAAGTTGGATATTTCCTTTGTTTCTAGTCTTATTGCTACGATAAGCTAGCTGCTTCCTCCGTTATCAGTTTTAATGCAAAGCTAAGTTATCTCTTTCCCTTGTTTTCCATCTTTATGTTCAGGTAAGGTAGCTGTTTCCCAATTTCCAATCTTTATTCTAAGCTTATCTGCCTTTTTATCCCTGTTGCTAGCCTCTATGCTAAGCTAAGCTAGTTGTTTCCGCCATTTCCAGTCTCTATGCTAAGCTAAGCTAGCTGTTGCCCCATTTGAAGTGTTAATGCTAAGATAAGCTAGCTATTTCCCTTGTTTTTGGTCTTTATGTTATCTGTTTCCCAACGTCCAGTCTTTGTGCTAAGCTTAGCTACCTGTTTAGCCGTGTTGTTAGCCTTTGTGCTAAGCTAAGCTAAGCTAAGCTAGCTATCTTGGCTCCTCCTGAGCTCCATCCTGTAGTTTCACTGTAGAAACTATGGATTAATATTGTACTTTTGGAAGCTGAAGCTGAGACACCAGAGTTAGCAGAAGAACTCTGACTCCTGGTTGTTTTCTTTGGTTTTCCTCAGTTGGAGCTGATGAACTCTGAGCTGACAGTGACTCAGGTGTTCCTGGATCCTGGAGGAGGAGGAGGAGGAGGATGAAGGTGTTGTAACGCTGTCCTGCTTCCTGTTTGCCTCCAGGTCTACCAGGTGGTGGTGATGCGCTCCGGCAGCTTCGACTCCCGCCGGGTGTCGGTGGAGCGCCGCTACAGCGACTTCTTGTCCTTCCACCACAAGCTGCTGCAGGAGTTCGGTGAGGAGCTGGAGGAGGTGGTTCTGCCCCGCAAGCTGCTGACGGGCAACTTCAGCCCCGACAACATCCAGGAGCGACGCCTGGCGCTGCAGGACTACCTGGCCAAGCTGTTCGCCGCCCGCTGCGTCCGGTACTCGCACCACCTGGCCGCCTTCTTCACCGAGCAGGAGCAGCGGCGAGGCCACAGTCTGATCCGGGCCGGCCAGTTCAGGGCGGCCGTGGAGCAGCTGCAGACGGTGCTGGAGATCCAGGAGAAGCTGCTGCCGTGGCAGAAGCCCACCCTGGTGGTGACCACGCTGTCCGCCCTCGCCGTGTGCCACCGCGACCTGGACGAGCCGGAGCAGGCGTTCGGCAGCGCCCACAGAGCCCTGCCGCCGGTCCGCCGCTACGGACTGAAGCACCACCGGGCGGCGCTGCTGGAGCTGCTGGTGGATGTGGGCTACCAGCTGGGCCGGCCGGTGGCCCAGCTGCAGGAGGAGCTGAGCGGCCTGAGGGACGCCGAGAGGGGCGAGGCCTACTGCCGGTCCCTGAAGGAGCTGGTGATCCACGAGTTCCTGTGAGGACCCTGAAGACAGGAACAGGTCTTCATCTGGATGGACTTCATCAACACTTTACTGCTGATTTACGGATTTTCCCGCTTTTGTTAAACTACAGATAATAACTATTAAAATAACAGTAAAACTATTGAGCTTGTATTCTGTAAATCTGCAAAAATATGGTTGTTTTAGAAACACTAGAAAATGAAGGACTGAAGAATGATCAATACATTTTTAACTGTTGTCTGTTTTGTTAAATCACTGATTAAAACTGATAAAATGACAGAAAGACTATAAACTTACATGTTGATTGTAAAAAACAAAAACACAACAATAATAGAAACAAGCCAAAACTGTTCAAACAAACAAACAAACATGATATCTAGTAAAGTTACTGAAAAACTGATTAATTTACATGTTAACTGTAAGAAAAAGTGGCTAAAAGTGTAAATAAAGTCAGACCACAACCATAAGCTATATGTTTCTAAAAATGGTAATTTGACCATAAAATTACACTTAAAACAATAATAACAATAAAAATTCAGCAAAATATGGTTTGTTTACTGACACGAGAATAAAATGGATGGAAAAATAGCACAAAAAAAAAAAAACTCAGTTATTTTACAGACTTTCCTGCTTTTCTTAAATTAGGGATAATAACTAGTAAAATCACAGGAAAACTATTTATTCTTTGCCAATTTTTTCTTTTAGATTGATTGACCATGAAATTACACTGTCTATATATATATATATATTAAAATCTGCAAAAGTAAAGTTATTCTACACTAGAAAATGAAGGATTGTATATTTCTAACTGCATTTTACAAATTCCCCTGTTTTGTTAACATACAATGAATAAAACACTTTTCCTATGTAGACATATCTTAACACTTCATTACTGTAGTCTTAAATCAGTGAGTAAATAGAATGTCAGATTTTACATTTTATGTGTCAAAGGTTGTTCCTACAGTAGAGGAACATTTTTCCACAGAGCGAATTGTGTCTAGAACGCTCTGTTTAAAGCTTTCTATGGTGGATTATTAGAAAACAGAAACACATCCAGGGTACCAATGATTGTTCCTGTGAGTTTATATTGATGAAGTTATGAGGCTCAGGAGTGATGGAAAAATAATAACAGGAATTAAACATTTTGACCCACATCTATGTACGTTGAGGACCTTTAACTGTGAAAATATTCATCGTATTCATCACTGTTGCA
>NW_007579543.1:60148-75429 GCF_000690725.1 Stegastes partitus | reverse complement strand
CTTTTTTTTTTTTCTTTACAATCAGGAAAATCTAACAAAAGGTAAAGTTTGCAGGATGTAAACAAACAGAGGAGTAAAAAATAAAGGCACTTAACTTACATCACCTCCATTAAATAGGTTTTCTTTTCTCTTCTGTACAGATATTTACACACTTCTCATGGGGAGAGTGAAGGCGACGGTTAGAGTACATGATAACAGAACGTGTCAGTCACAAAGGAGGGTTAAACAACACTGTTCATGGCGGAAACGTCTTTAAAAGGCTAAATACAACAGAGGATTAGTTTTGTTTAGAGCATCGCAGAAAATCAAATAAGAAATAAAAACACACAAATGCAAATAAAGCGTTAAAATGCAGAATGAGAAGTTCCTTCATCGCACGTCTCCTCAGTACTTTGTCCCGGATCAGAATAACTGGATGGAATGAAGAGTTTTACACACAAACAACAACAACAACAGCACGAGTTCATTCAGTTTTACACCGTTTGGTTTTGCGGATGTTTGAAACAGCACATTCTGACTATTTCATGAGGAGGACCCTCGACATCTTATGTTGACTGCAGGGTTTAGAAATGATCAACAGACTGTAAAATGTCATTAAAATGACAAATAAAACATATAAAAGGCCAATTAAGGCAACGTGTACCTGCTCGGTATCAGCACAAACCTCAGCCTGATTCTTTGTTTACGTCCGCTGTCGAGCAGGAGTCATACATTTGAAAATATTCTTAATAAATGCAGCATTATCGATCAATAATTTAGGAATCGGTATCACAAATAAGTACACTTGACATTCGTCCTCTGTTGAAATTTGCTGTTTGTGGCGATCGCTGTGACACGGGGTCACTGGCATGGTTCATCCTGTTAATGTCTGTGTGTTGGTCATGAAGCATCACAGCAGACTGTCATGGTGCCTCTTTACTAGCTGATATCCCACAATCCCCTCTGCCTTCCAACATGGAACTCCTCTGGTCACTGTGGTGTTAAACAGGAAGAGGCTCTACAGCTAATCTACAATAGTTGAGATTGTATTAATGTGGAAAATGCTATTGGTTCAGGACTTGAGTGAAACGTAAGTAAAGTACTAATATTGATAGCAACTTAGAAGGGCAACAAAAGGAGAGGAGCTGCTGCAGGATTATGTGTCACTGGGATGTAGGGATGCTAACATGGTTAATCCCAGCTTGCGTTAACATACGTGTGCTTGTCAGAGGTCATGAAGCATCACAGAGGACTTTGTGATGGAGCCCCTTTGCTAAAACCCCCACAGTGCTGTCTGCTGCATCGTGTTCTGTTAATGTGTTTGCTCTGCTTGAGGAGGCCTCACTGAACTGTAAAATATGAACATTTAGGGCAACTTAGAGCGGCAACAAACGGAGACAAGTTGCTGCAGGATCCACAGTGAGCCCAATTTTTCACTGGACATGCTTCCATGATTAATCTGATTTTTAAAAATTCAGTCGTGACTCGATAATCCGATCAAGGCTGTCGGATTGTCAAGACGGAGGTCGAGATAGAAGGAGGGCTTGATGCTTGAAGGGTCATTTGTTGTTAATATTTATTGTTTATAGTTGTTATAATAACTAGTGTATTGTTAGAACACTACGCATCGCTGGATTTTACATCTAACTGACCGGTGCGCTTGTGCACGGGCCCGTCGGTTAACGTCAAAGGTAAGTAAATCTGTTGGATTGTTCAGTCAGATAATATGCCGTTATGCTTATTTGGGACATAAAATGTCATGTTGGAGTCAGAATCCAAGGCTGTCGGTTTGTTAAGGCTATTTTTTATGGGTGCCATTCGTTTTTCCTAAAAGCCTGTCGGATAGCAAGGTTTTCAGGTTGTTAAAAGTCGGATTATCGAGTCACGACTGTACTTTGGTTGTTTTAATGGAAGCTATGAAGTCCACTTTAGTCACTGAAGCTCTTAACCAGCACACAAAATAATAGCTGACAGACCTCAGCGTGGAGATCAAAAGCTGTAGAAGCTGCTCGTATGATGGCCGCTGCTTGTTACCGCGGTGATGAAGTGTGTGCTGTCAGTGGGAGGAGCTTCGGTCGTTGGCCACGTCCTGCAGGCGGCGCAGCAGAGCCGAGTGGTTGTCGGGACAGACCCGTTTGGGCGACGTCTCCTCCTCCATCGCCATGCTGCGCTTCCTGGTGGGAGTTTCTCCGGTCCGGATCATACTGTTGATCTCCTGCAGACGCTGAGGGGTCAGAGGTCAGAGGTTAAAGGTCAGCGGTCATCTGTCAGTAAACTCTGGGTTTCTGTTCACTTCTGGTTCTGACTAACATTTCTTTGTTTCTGAGTTCTGGGCTCTGACTCGGTTACTCCACAACATTCACCTTGTTGTCTTTAAATCATTTCTGTGGAGCTTTGGCTGTTTGCTTCAGGTCACTGTCTTGATGGAAAACAAATCTTCTACATCAGTTTGTCCTCCAGGATTTACCTGTTCTTTGCTGTATTCATTTTACCCTCTACCTTTACAAGCCTTCTGGGTTCTGCAGCTGGGACGCATCCCCACATCATGATGCTGCCACCACCATGCTCCATAGTGGGGATGGTGTGTTTGTGATGGTATGCAGTGTTTGATGTCTGTCAAATGTATCTAGTGTGAAGGCCAAAATGTTCAATTTTGGTCTCATCAGACCCAAAACCTTCTTCCAGTTGACTTCAGAATCTCCAACATGTCTTCTGGTGAACTCTAGCTCAGATTTAACATGAGCTTTTTTCAACAGTGTCTTTCTCTTTGTCACTCTCCTATAAAGCTTTGACTGGTGAAGGACAGTTAACAGTTGATGTATGAACAGTCTCTCTAATCTCAGCTGCTGAAGGTTGTAACTCCTTCAGAGGAGTCATATGTGTCTTGGTGGCCTCCTTCACTAGTCTCTGTCTTTCTCAATCACTCAGTTTGTTAGGACAACCTGCTCTAGGCAGATTTACATGTGTGTCATATTCCTTTCCTTGCTTAATTATGTATTTAACTGGATTCTAAGAAATATTCAGTAACTCAAAATGTTCTTGCTTGGAGAGTCCTTTTAGCTTCATGGTGTAGTTCTGTCCAGGAGTCACCAGTGACTGGACCTTCGAGATATACAAGTCTTGATACTACAATCATTTGAAACACATGTACTGCTCTCAAATGATCTTTATTTTAGTAATTGTGTGACTTCTAGCACTCCTTCGTCGCTCCCATGTTGAATTAAAGAAGTTACTCATAAACCTATGCAGTCACATATTTTACATGTTGAATTAATTGACATAACTTTGCAAAACCCCTGAATTCATTTTGACATCAAAGTGTCTTTTTTTGTAAATTCTCCATCAAAAAAAGCCAGATTAAACTGATCGTAATTACCATTGAAAAAAATCACTAAAACTAGTTTGGAATATTTCCATGATGAACATTTGCAGCCATGTATGTGCTGTGGTTGGTCTTACGTTGGGGGGGCTGCTGCAGATGTAGTAGTAAATCTTGTCCCGGGGAGTTGTTGGCGTGAGGGCGGAGCCTGTCTTGTGAGGCGAGATGTAAATGGAGTGTTTGCTGGACAGAAGCATCCGACGGGGAGATCCGGTCCTCAGGGTGGGATATGGACACAGAGGGGGGGACTCCACCTGCACAGGTACCAAGAGTACACCAAAGTACACTGTCACCTTCAGAGGCAGCAGGAGAACAGACCAACACCTGACGCAAGTTCTGTTTTCATACGATGACTCCAAACGTATGACATGTGAAATCGTACAAGACGCTTCTTTGTGGCCGTTTTGTGTCTCTTTGTGGCTGTTTTATGTTTTCTTGCAGCACATCTTTCTTGTCATTTTGTGTCTCTGTGGTTGTTTTGTGTGTCTGCCTCTTTGTGGTTGTTTTGTGCCTGTTTGTAGGTGTTTGTGTCTCTTTGTATCTCTTTGTAATCTTTTGTGTGTCTTTGTAGTTGTTTTGAGCCTTTGTATAATCGTTTCTGTCTCTTTGTGGTCGTTTTGTGCCTGTTTCTGTCTCTTTGTGACCATTATGTTTCTCTTTGTCGTTGTTTTGTCTTTGTCCAGTCATTTTCTATCCGTTTGTGATCATTTTGCATCTTCTTGTAGTCGTTTGTGTATCTTTCTTATTATTTTGCGGTTGCTGCGTCTTGTTGTGGTTGTTTCGTGTCTCTTTGTAGACATCTGTGTCTCCTTGGTATTTGTTTTTATGTCTTTTTGTGGTTGTTTGGTGTGTCTATGTTTTTGTTGTATTTCTCTGTATAGTTGGTCTTTTTTTGTTGATGTTCTGTGTCTTTGGTCACTTTGTGTGTTTCACTGGCTATTTTGTGTCTCTCTGTAAGTGTTTCGTGTCTATTTCTGCTCATTTTCCACGTCTTTTAAGTCAGTTTGTCGTCTGTGTGTAGTTGTTGTTTCTGCTGTATAACTGTAAACTCCCCCTCTGAAGTAAACATCTTCTGCCGTCAGCGGGATGAAGAAAACTTGTATCTGTAAATTCAAACCAGCAGTGTAAAGTAAGTGTGAAAGTGTAAAGTGTGTTCGTACCCCTGCAGACGGCGAACTCAGAGAGTATCTCAGAGCAAAGTGTCTCATCTGTTTGATGTAGACGTTGTTGTAGAAGTGGATCAGGTCTCCTCGCTCCTCCTCACCGTCACCCACAGTGCAGGAGGCGGCAGCGGAGGAGGAAGTCTTGCTGGAGGCGTTGGTGGGTGTTGAGGGGGCGCTGCCAGGCTGGGGGCCCGGCAAGGTGCTGCTGGAGCGAATAGGAACCGGGCTGATGTCGCCACCTGCTGGCAGATCAGATCAGATCAGACTTGTTGGTGAATTATTGGATAACCTTTCTGCTTCATTACATACAGCTTCCGTTTAAAACGTTTTCCACAGCACCATAACTTGAAAATGCCACAGCGAGTTGAGACAGGGTTATGAATGCTTTGGACGGATGTTTCTCTACCTGGATCTTGGCCGGCGTCAGCAGACGAGTTTGGTTTGTTGGCGTCGTTGGAGACGGAGTGACGCCTCCTCCTCGCTGAGATCAACACACTCCTGTACACCTGAAAAACACACAATCGGAGGTTAAAAACCAGCAGAAGCTTCTGTTTAGTGATGCACGATATTCAAATTTCTGGCCAATACCGATATCCGNCAGAGAGAGACAACAGAGAGAAAGACGGAAAGAACAGAGTCTCACGGTGAGGTTGGCGTGGAGCCTGTAGGCGGCGCTGTCCTGGTTCTCCATCCCCTCACAGAGGCAGGGTCCCGGGGTGCCGATGTCCTCGCTGGCCCCCTCGCCGGTGAAGATCCTCTCATCCAGACTGCCGGTGGCCAAAACATGTTCTTCATAGAGCCGACTGAGAGACAAGCTGAGAAAAGACCAGAGAATAAAGGGAGAGTCAAAACAAACTCAGCCATATTTATTTATACAGTTGGGAACAAACATGAACACACTCTTGTACGGCTCATGTGTATCTGAGTTTACACAAAAAACAATCATTCATTTGGCCACAATGAGCCTAAATTGGTTCGGAGAGAAGGTGAGGCCTTTAACCTCAGGAACACTAAACCCACCGCCAAGCATGGTGGTGGCAGCATCATGCTCTGGGGCTGTTTTGGGGCTTTATAGAAACTACATAAAATAATGTAGAAGGAGGAGAAATACCTCCATATTCTTCAGGAAAACCTAAAATCATCATCAGAATGTTGATTTGGGCACAGTTTGGTGTTTCAACAAGACAATAACACCAAACACACATCAGACTTAGTAAAGAAATGGTTCAATCAGGCTAGAATGAAGGTTTTAGACTGGTTTCCCTTAAGTTCTAGTTTAAACCCATCACGAACCTGTGGACTGTCATAAAGAAAGTGTCAGAAAGTCCGCTAATTTAGTTAAACTGCACCAATTCTGTCAAGAGGAGGGTCAAAGATAAACCAGAAGCTTGTGGATGGAAACCAAAAGAACCTAACTGAGGTGAAAATGACCAAATATTTGCATTTCTGTATGTCTATTTTTGACCCAGCGGATTTTGTCTTATCTCCAGAAGTTCTATAATAAATCTATAGAAGAACCAAAATGCAGGAGTGTTTTTAGAAAGAAACTTCAGTCAGTGGAATCCACGAAAAAGCAAAATGCTGTTTTTTTTCCCCCCAATATTTTGACTGTTTTAAAGGAGAAAACAAACACTGACTACTTAAATATACTGAATATAATCTTCATTTTGATTTATTAGTTGTGGCTTGGACCACTTTTCAAGATCGGACCAGAAATAAAACGACTGGTTAATGAGTTTAAAGTCCTACATATCAAATAAAATTAAATGAATCCATCTGAAGTAGCGTCATGGCACGTGTCAGGTTTTTTTTGTCCTCATAACAACAACTTTTGGTCGACAAAGTCTCTACTTCCATTTCATGATTTGTGCTTCCCCTGGCAGCCACTTCACTACACATCTGTTGATCCTTTTTTCCACTACTTCTGTCCTGCATGCATTGCTTTGTGAATTACTGAAGCTAAAACACGTTAAATGGCTTCTGAAGATTCAGCAAAGATGAAAGATTTTAAATAAAGTAAACACAGCTTCCTTTTCCTGTTACCAAACAGGAAAAACTATCATTTGTGTAAATAATCTTCCACCAGTCTTCTCCACTCAGACTCGTTCTTTAAAAACGACCTCGGGGTTAAATTAAAACGCCGTGATGCTGTGCGACACTCACAAACTGTCTCCAAAGTTCATGGGATCCAGAAAGCCGGTCAGACTGTCCTCCTTCCCTCTGAGAATCTGTGGGAGCAAGAGAGTGGATCAGTTTGACACAATACTACTGTTATACTGTGCAGAAAACACAGGAGGGAAGTAAACCAGAGGCTGAAATACATCCTAAATCAACTCAGATAAAAATCATTTCAATGCAGATGTTGTTTTTTTTTGTGAAGGCTGAAGTCTGTTTTGGGGAACGACTGATTGTTTTACACCAGTGTGTGCAGGTTAACATGCTGGTGAGTCACTCAGACAGTGGACGTAGATACTGAACGTTAGCTAAACGTCCGTCCTGGTGGCTAATGAACTGCACGAGTCGACACCAGGAAAGAACTTGTGAATCCCGGAACCAGAAGTTTACATCCACTGTATAAAAACACACAAAACCTTTTTGTCTCACTGTCTGACATTAAATCAGACTAAACTTCTCCTGTTTCAGGTCAGGTAGGATCACCAACATTATGTCTATTTACTAAATGCCAGAATATTGAGAACGATGATATTTTATTAATTTCTTCAAAGTCAGAAGTTTCCATCCATCTCCTCAGTATCTGGTAGCGTTGCCTTTAAACTGAATGACTTGGGTCAAATGTTCTGGGTTTCCTTCCACAAGCTTCTCACAATAGTC
Organism: Stegastes partitus; assembly: GCF_000690725.1. Lineage (NCBI taxonomy): Eukaryota > Metazoa > Chordata > Actinopteri > Pomacentridae > Stegastes > Stegastes partitus. The sequence goes on along the minus strand of NW_007579543.1, from coordinate 68,076 downwards.
TGATGAGTTCTGGTCCATCCCTCCTGACAGAACTGGTGGAACTGAGTCAGGTTTGTTGGTCTCCTTGATCCACTAATGTTCTCCAGGATTGAGATCAGGGCTTTGTGATGGCCACTCCACAACACTGACTCTGTTGTCCTGAAGCCTCTTTGTAACTAATCTGGCGCTATGCTGAGGGTCATTGTCCATCTGAAGACCCATTTAAAGCTTTAACTTCCTGCTGATGTCTTGAGATGTTGCTTCAATATTTCCACATCATGTTCTTTCCTCATGATGCCATCTATTGTGTGAAGTGCACCAGTCCCTCCATAACATGATGCTGCCACCCCCGTGCTTCACAGTTGGGATGGTGTTCTCAGGCTTTTTCCTCCAAATGTAACGATGGTCATTAAGGCCAAACAGTTCAGTCTTAGTTCCATCAGACCACAGGACATGTCTCCACTAATGAAGCTCTTTGTCCCTGTGTGCATTTACAAACTGTAATCTGCTATTTCTTATGTTTCTTTTGGAGTGATGTCTTCTTCCTCTCTGAGCATCCTTCCAGCCCATGTCAGTACAGGACTGGTTCCACTGTGGATAATGACTCTCTGACCAGCTTCAGCAGCATCTTCTCAGGTCTTTAGCTTCTGTTCTGGGGTCGATACGCACATTTCAACCAAAACACTTCATCTCTGCGACACAGAGCCCGTCTCCTAGTAATAAAAAATCCTCTCTCTCATCATTCTGGCGTTTAGAAAATAGAAATAACCTAGGTAATCCTAACTGACCAAAAAGTGACAGCGGTTGTGCGTTACCCTTTTGTGGAAGAGTTTCTTGATGAAGGGCTTCCAGAAGTGCTCTTTGACTCCTTTGGCCTCCAGCACCAGGCCGTCGTGAAGCTCGCACAGCTGCTCGATGAAGCAGAACGGACCTGAGGACGGCCGGAAGTCTTTGCTGCTGAAGTCCTCTGGTAAACCTGCAGGAAACCAGTGACGCTGCATCACAATTCACACAGTTTTTTTTGCTTGATATCTAACAGCCCCTTTCCCAATCTAGACATATCATGTGTACATTACCTGAGGATAATCGCCATTATTACGTTTATTTGTTCTATTCTAGCCTTATTTTAGCTACGTATTTAATTTCAGTAATGTATCATACTTATATTTTCTTGCTTTTCTGTTTTTAAACCACTGCATTTCTTATGTTATGTCATTTTGGGGGTTTTTGTGCAATATCTGGCACAAGAATCACCTTCAGGATTAATATAGTTTTATCTTATTAGTGCAGCTGTTCCAGGGATAGAGGCGTAATTTTTCACGGTGAAGCTGCAGAGAGCGGAGCAGCTTCCTTTCTCGACAATCAACGCTGTGTTTACAGATGGAGGTGGAGTCGGTGGGGGGAGCTGAGGAAACAGGGGGAGTCAACAGGATGAGAGGCGAGCGCTGATAGACGCCGCTGCAGCTTTTTTTCTGGTTGGAATTTGCTCAGCGAAACTTTTGATTTATTTCACGCGTTTGATTTAACACCGTACGTGGCTGATAAGCAGGCTTCCTATTTAATTTTGTGACTATTCACCATCATATTGCACAACTCTGCGACCAACACACTCCAAGCTGTAAGAATTATGTTGAGGGGGATGTGGTTTAAGGGCTTCAGTGCAAAAGATTTGACGGGAATGAGAGAAACTATATCGCAACACACCAACACTATCAGATAATTATTATTAATAATGTAATCCTCACATAATACATCATAATATACTGGCTTTAAAGAACAAAAATTATTAACTACAGCTAGAGAGAACCATTAAAGAGAAAAACACACTGACTATAAAAATGATTTACCAGCCTTGAAGGTTTGAGCATTGAATCATGGTCAGTTTAATTTAGTTATTTTGGACAAGAATTCACCAAAAAAGGATCGTACCCACGACCTTTACAAGCCTTCCTGGGCTGGTGCTGAGAAACATCTCCACATCATGATGCTGCCACCACCATGCTTCACATCATGATGCTGCCACCACCATGCTTCACATCATGATGCTGCCACCACCATGCTTCACATCATNAATAAGGTTGGGTCATGTCCATTGTTGTGTTGTTTTCTTGTCATAGAGTTATTTGAAGCACCATGATTTTTCTCTTAGCCCAGTAACATTATTATATAACTCTTCCAGTTGGGACACTATTGGAGTGGTTTCACCATCACACCTGCTCAATGCATGTTTAGATATTGGTCATCAGTGCAAGAAAAAAAAAAATGTCAATCATTTTTTTCCCTCAGAAAGTTTGCCCTTTGACTGGCACCAGGAAAAACGTGGAAATTTGCACCATCATGTAACTGGTTTGTATTATTCTATTAAAGCCGAGTTGTACCATTGAAGACCCTACGTACCTGTTAGCAAACATGCAAAAATTTCAGGACTTTAGCTACAATATTTCTCAAGTTATGGCACTTCAAACATTGATCCACAGCATGATACTGCCACCGCCGTGCTCTGCAAAAATTGACATGACCCCACCTTATTTTAAGAATTTTTTACTCAACAACTAACGTTAGCTGTGAGCCCAGATTTGACATGTTTTACTGAATAACATAGGAAAAAAAGACCAATATGAGATGGTAAGGTGTGAGCTTTTCATAAAAAAAGATGAATTGAGGTGTAATGACCCTTACAGATGAAAAAACAACACGCTGTGCTTATTTATATGACAGAAACAGGAAATCCCATCTTTTTAAATTAACTGGATCCGACTTTTGACATAACTCACTATTTGGAAGCTCAAACNTCGGAGGTTAAAAACCAGCAGAAGCTTCTGTTTAGTGATGCACGATATTCAAATTTCTGGCCAATACCGATATCCGATATTAAGATTTCTGATATCGCCGATAACCCGATGTCGACATTCAGTTTTTGTTCACACCGAAAAATGAGTATCAGTAACGACTGTGAGAACGTGAAAGCTGTTCAAAAGATCCCAAATTAGACCACATGGTCTTCTTTATTATGTAACAAAAGTAAAACATATTTAAACATATTTAACTTTCAAGTCCAGAATAATTTAAGTAAAAACATCTGTGAAATAGCAGCAATATCATATGTAGAGATGAAGGCACTGATGTTGGACAATCATCGTTTTTTTGTTTTTTTTACACTAATTACTAATTACACTAATTTTTACACGAATACCAACGTGGTCGTCGATATATCGTGCATCCCTTGTTTAGAGGCATCACTTGGTGGGAATCCATCCATTATTTATACACCGCTTAGTCCTCACACCCTGGACAGGTAACCAGTCTATCACAGGGCTACACTTAGAGACAGACAACCAAGCACACTCACATTCACACCTACGGATAATTTAGAATCACCAATTAACCTCAACATGTTTTTGGACTATGTGGGAGGAAGCCGGAGAACCTGGAGAGAACCCACGCTGCACAGGGAGAACATGGAGACTCCACACAGAAAGATCCCGGGTGTCTTTACCGGGACGTGACCCGGCGACCTTCTAGCTGCGAGGCAACAGTGCTAACCACTGATCCACCTTGCAGCCTACTTTGGTACCTTAAATATCAACAATGACAGTTTGGACAAGCATTTTCTTTTCATGCGTAGCCCTGAATAGATACGAAGCAACCTCTGGTACTGTTATCAACTCGGAACATTTCTACGTAAACTGCAGTTTCTTACGTTGCTGCTGGCCTGAGGCTGAGTGCGGTAACACTTCATGATGTTCTGGAAGGATTTGTCTTCTTTGGTCACCTGACAAACACGAACAACACACAGTTAGCACAGCAGGAAGAACCGAACAGACACGTTGGATGTTTGTAATCATCAAAGTCAGATAAGGTGCAGTAAGGACAATATGGTGTGAGAAAACTTTTAATAGTTTTTTTCATTGTTTCAGTAATATTTTGGACTAAATGTTAAATATTTTCTGACTCAAGCAGCAAAATGTAAATGTGTTTGGTAAAAAATGATTTAAAAAAAAAAAATCTCTCGAGTCTTGAACTGAGGACAGATAATATTTAACAGTTTAAGAAGTTAAACTGAATTTCAAACCTAAATTTTGTGCATTTATGTCTCTTAGACCTGCTGATACTTTCTACACGGAGCTTCATCTGTCTTATAGAGGCACTGGTGTGTGCAGGACTTTTCATGACTTGTAGAAACCCTTTTAGTTAGATTTATAGTATGTGACTTTAAGTTTATTCATACACAACGTTTATGGACTTTCTTTTTGCTCCATCTTGTTCTTCAGGTCGTCTGAGGTTGAATCTACACGTCTGGACTCATTCCACTGCAGAAAACATCCTCTGACCACGTTGTGTGGGGGAGAGTTTTGTGTCTCTTTGTGATCATTTTATATTTTTTTGTAGTTATTTTTGTTTCTGTCTGATAGTTTAGTGTCTGTTGACGTCAATCTTGTTCCTTTTTGGACACTTTGTGTTATTTAATATTTCATTGTGGTAGTTTTGTGTCTCTTGTGGTCATGTTGTGATACTTTGTCGTCCTTTTGTGTCCCTTTGTTGTCCTTTTAGTCTCTTTGTGATGCTTTTGTGTCTTTTTGTGGTCAATTTGTGTCTCCTTGAAATAGTTTTTTGTTGTTGCTTATCGATGCGTGATACAAAAGAAGCTACCTTTTGGTCACTTTCTGGTCATTTAGTGTCTCTTTGTGGTAGTTTTGTGTCTCATGTGGTCATTTTGGTAAATTTGTGATCACTGTTGTTTCCTTGTTCTAGTTTTGGTGTCGCTTTGTGGTCATTTTTTGTCTCTTTGTGGTCGTTTTAAGTCTCTTTGTGAAACCTCCAATTGAAAACCAAAACTCTGTTAATGGATCCTTCAGGATGTAAATATCTGGATCTCCCAACTAGTCAAGTCAGAACTGATGAAGCCTCTTGGATGAGAGGTGAAACGTCTTCAAGGAACTCAAGCAAGTCCAGCTTCTATGATTGATCTGAATAACCATGACCTGGATGACTGAAAATCTTCACAGACTTGTCCTTGTAATAGTTTTTTGTTGATGTTTGTCGATGTTGTGTCATACAAAAGAAGCTACCTTTTGGTCTCTTTGTGGTAATTCTGTGTCTCTTGTCATGATTTTTTTCTCTTTGTGGTGATTGTGTGTCTGCTTGTAGTTGTTTGTTTCTTTTTGTAGTGGCTTTGAGTCTTTGTATTCATTCTGTCACTTCATGGTCATTTCTGTGTCTCCTTTCACACATCTTGTGTCTGTGTGGAATGGTTTTTTGTTGTTTTGGTTTTTTTTTGCTGATGTTGTGCCATAAAGAAGAATCCGACCGTCTACTTCCCACACAGACCTTTGCCATGACGTAAACGGCACACATGAGGAGCTGGTCCAGGTGTCGGTCCATCATCATCTCGGTGCAGTGGACCAGAGAATATTCGAAACACGTCCAGATCTTCCTCCTCAGCTCCGACGAGATGTCCAGTTTGGCACAAAGGTCTCTGAGCCGAACGCTGGCCAGATGGTAAACCTGAGAGGACAGACACGGAAACAAACTTTAACAAACCACTGACGAGTATCTGCAGTTGTTTTGTGTATATTTCTGCTCAATTTGCTTCTTTTTGTGGTAATCTGGTGTCTTTTTGTGGATGTTTTGTGCCTGTTTGTGGTTATTTTGTGTCTATGTGCAGTGGTTTGTGGGCATTCGTACCCTTTTTGTGTCTCTTTGTTGATCATTCTGTATCTTTGGTCACTTTGTGTTTCTTTGTGGTCATTTTTGTCTGTTTGTACTTGTTTGGTTGTCGTCTTTTTATGGTTGTTTGTCTGTCTTTGTGGTGTTTTGTGTATACTTCTGATCATTTTCCATCTCTTTGTTGTAATTTGGTGTCTCTTTGTGGTTGTTTTGTGACTGTTCGTAGTCATTTTGTGGTTGTTTGGTATCCAATTGTTTGTTTATTTTTGTAGTTTTTTGTCAACTTCTTGTCATCTTTTGTCTCTCTGTGACCATTTTGCAGATCTTTGTAGTCGTTTTCAGTCTGTCTGTGGTTGCTTTGTGCTTCTTTGTCTTGTTTTTTTCTGCTGTAAAACTATAGAAACGTCCTTCTGCAGTTAATATCTTCTTCCATGATAACGATAAAGAAAAGTTGGATCTGTAAATCAGACAGGACAGGGTGAGGACGGACATTCTGACATTTGTGACTCGTACCTTCCTGAAGAACAGCGACAGAGAGCCCTTCCTCAGCGGGCTGCTGGCTGCCTTGACGGCCGGTTTGGCGACGGCCGACTGGACAGCGATGGTGCCGGTCAGGGTTTGGGCAGACAGTGGCTGCAGGGCGGCGCCGGCCTGCCCGGTCACGCTCACCTGGACGGGGAAGAAGGTGATGCCTCCGCTCTCGTTGGCTATTCCTGCAGAGGTCAGCGGTTCTTAGGGTTAGAGGCCTTCAGCTCAAACACCACTGATTTGATTGAAATTTCTTTTTTATCATAAACTATTTAAAATAATATCTATGAAATTTCAGATCTATTCATTAAATGCTTTCCGAGATACATGTGGTTTAATGAAACATGAAAAAACTTGTCACAAAAAAGGTTATTTTTGTTAAACTTTCAAAACTTATTGAGCAAGTATGACAAATTGGACCACAAAATCAAAACATACTGCATGATATTTCAAGAAGAAGAGCATTCTAGAGTTTCAAAATAAAAGGATGCGATAGATCGAGTCAAAGTTTCACAAACATCTTTGTGTAATTGAAACCACACGAGGTGCGATCAGGAAGTTGTGGGACTATCGAGCTATTCCATTTTGCATAAGTTTACTGTGAACATCAGTATTTTATGGAACAACAATGTCAGCCCCTCACCCTGCACGGGTATGGTCACCGTCTGCCCGTTGTTGGCGGTGACGGTGGCGGTTGCCACGGTGACCACCGTCTGTCCGGCGGGGATGGTCGTGACGAGGCTGGCCTGGCCGGTCTTGGTCACGGCGGTGGCGATGGGAGGCGTGCTGGTGGTGCTGGTGGAGCCGGTGGAGGCGGCGCCGGTCTCGCCGTCCGCTGGCGGATCGACGAACAGACGGCGGCGAGCCGGACCTGTGGGTGGGGAGCTGTAGCGGTCCAGGAGGGTGGTGGGGGAGGGGGACACGCCTGCTGGACGGAGGAGGAGGGGTTACATTAGTCTAAAAAAACTCATACATGTGAACACTTCTACACACATTTAATGTATAATATTAAACAGGACACTTTATAGCAGTGGTTCTCAAACTGGGCGTCCCAAGATCATTTCAGGCGGTCGCCAGATCATTGGAAAAAAACAAAACAAAACAGCCTATATTTATCAAATAAATTAGTATCAGAGCTGTCAAAATTAAGAGTGTATACTTGTTCTCACTCCTTTTTCAAACTTGTTAATATTATTATTTGATTATGTGATATTATTATTCTTTTTTGCTCTTTTTAAAATTGTTTTCTTTAGTTTTCTTTTTTTTCCCTTTCATTTGTTCGAAATAAATTCAATTCATTCAAAAGAAAATTAATGTGTTGATGTAAAGAGATTAATCTGTGAAATTAACTCATTAATGCATGAACAACAAAGTTATTACTCAAGCCATCATAAAAATTCTAATTGGGGGGTCACAGACACAAACGTATGTTATCTTGGGGGTCGTGGCTCATAAAATAAGGAACTAAACAATAAAATCAGACATTAAAAGCCGCACAAACAATCTCTCATAGCGTTGAAATGTTGTTTTTAATCTCTGGAGGTTTTTGCTAATTAAATAGAACATATAGAACATATGTCTATTTTAATATTATTGATAAAATTAGTACAATGATATTATGATGTTTTGTCTCCTTGGATCTGTTTCTGTGGTTAATTTGTGTCACTCAGTGTGATTCATAAATGTTAAAAACTGTTAAAGGTTTTGTCTCTGTGTGTGTTTTTGTTCTCTTTTGTCACTTTGCAGTCACTTTG
>NW_007579543.1:56856-58613 GCF_000690725.1 Stegastes partitus | reverse complement strand
GCTGTGCTTATTTATATGACAGAAACAGGAAATCCCATCTTTTTAAATTAACTGGATCCGACTTTTGACATAACTCACTATTTGGAAGCTCAAACATCTTACTCATGCCGATACCTTGTAGAAGTGGTAAGCAGGGAGCTGGAAGATGCCGATGACGTTGGGGAAATCTCCTGGAGGTCTGTAGGAGAAGATGACGATCTCCAGGCAGCAGGCCAGCAGAGAGCGGTGGAAGATATCCTGCTCCAGAATACACTGAAACACCAACAAACATATGCATTCACGTGTTTTAAATCAACTGGCCATGATCGGTTTGGAGACGACAACAAGTGTGGTGACATAAACGAAGCAGCTACAGCAGGCCGGAGGATCACGGAGAATATGGAGGAAGCATCCAAGAGAAGTTTCTGATGCTGCAGATAAAATAAAAACTTAAGAGGAAGGATTACTGTCTGAAAAGGAGCTTTACAGCGAGGCCTGCCATTTAAAATCAACCGAATCTGAATGAAAAATGCCACCTGAATCCCTCAGAATCAGCTGATTGTCTATGTCCAATAACTTTAGTGTATTAAATGAACCCACAATGTGAAATTAAGTCTGATTTTGCTGCCATATGACTAAAAGTTATGCATCTCTTAATTCATACTAGTCATCAAATCAGACAGAATTCAGGAACAATGTTGCTGCACCGTGTCAGATTTTGTTCACCCATTGGTTATTTGGGGCAAAAAATGTAAAAAAAAAAAAAATTAAGCTATGTAAAATATTTTGGCTTAATTTTGAGAATTTTACGTTTTCAAAATTGTAGATTCACTCGTCTCATCTGAGAAGTCATTTTAAGGATTTAAAATCTTCAAAAATAAAACTCCCACAGACGTGAAATTTGGTGAGGACGCAGACAGAGTATTTTCCAGCAGATCCATATGATCGAAATTTGTAATTATTGGCCCTTGAAAATGAAAAAACTTGCACTTTTTTTTTTAAAGCGAGGGCCCAAGAAAGTTTCTGCAAATTTATATATGAGGATGTTTCCATATGTCCTACTAGAAATAGAGCCTTTGGGCGACATTTCATCAACTTTTGAGGCCTCCAACATCAGCAGAATTTGATTTGTGGCAACTTTGGCAAGACAATGCTCCATTTTGTTGATATGTTTGACTGTAAAAATGGATTCCCAGATGCTCAAATAGTAGAATTTTGAAATGTAATCTGAACCAAATCTGGAACAATGGACAGAAAGTTTGCAAAGGGGGGGACAAGAAAACAGTCCGATGCAGAGTTTTACTTTATACTCACCGACAGATCAGCGTCTCCCAGAATCATCTTCTCTCTCTCGATGATGGACTCCAGGATCCTGTAGTAGAGCGCCTCCGCCAGGTGGAAATACTTCACCGCCATGTCTGCCAGGACAGACTGTGTTCAGACAGGTGGAGGGAGCAGATTGGTTGAACATTTACTAGAGTTTTATTGCGTACCTTTCCCCATCGGCCTGCTGTCTGCGCCGCCGTCCTCGTAGCGCTGAGAGAACAAGTCGAACATGTCCTTCAGGCGCCGGGTGATGACATCACTGGGGTCTCTGGCACAAGTCCTGAACAGAAAACAGGCGAGGTTCGGCTTGTGTTGTTAGGAAGAGCAGGAAGAGAACCCAGAATACTTCATGACAAGTACAAGTCCTCAATGCAGTAACAGTACTCAAGTATTGTCAGCTACATGTAAAGTATCAGCAATAAAAGTACACGAGTTCTAAAAGCTTCAGCAGT
>NW_007579543.1:39793-51360 GCF_000690725.1 Stegastes partitus | reverse complement strand
TCATGATGCTGCCACCACCATGCTTCACGTCATGACGCTGCCACCACCATGCTTCACGTCATGATGCTGCCACCACCATGCTCCACGTCATGATGCCTCCACCACCGTGCTTCACATCACTATGCTGCCACCTCCATGCTTCACATCATGATGCTGCCACCACCATGCTTTATGATGGGTATGGTGTGTTTAGTGATGATGTGCAGTGTTCGGTGTCCACCAATCATAGCATCTAGCCTGATGACCAAAAAGCTCAATTTTGATTTGATCAGAGGAAAGAACCTTCTTCCAGTTGACTTCAGAATCTGCCACATGGCTTCTGGTGAACTCTAGCTGAGTCTTTTTTGTAAATGCTTTGAGAAAATGCCAAATTAAACTGACCATGATTAATTGTACTCTATTCAGTAATTCAACTTTGCTTATCTGACACTTGAACTAAAACAAACTGCACACTGTGTTCCTGGTGAATAAACAAATATTTGCATACAAATATCTGATCCTGATATTCTACAGTGACAATCCTGAACCTAATATTAGTTTCAGCTGCTGTTGTAAAGCACTCAGTAAGTTTGTATGTGTAAAACTGAGCTGCACCTTTAAACTCCGGGTTGAGCAGGTCTTTCCTGGCGTTGCAGAGCAGAGCGTTGGTGAAGACGAGGTCGAGGGCGCACAGGAGGAGGTGATACGAGTTCACCAGGTCGTCGCTGATCATGGGGAAGTTCCCTGAACAAGGAACAAAGAAGGAAAAAAAAACAACCATGAGTGAATTACTGTGTCTGCAGGCTACGTTGGCACAGCGGATCAGAAAGCTGCCAAATCTGTGCAGGCAGGTTCAGACTAGTCTTCAGAGTACAGAAGGAACGAACAATGAGAGAAAACCTTAAGACTTTTCCTCTCAGTTAAAACTACAGCCTGTGTCATATAATTATTTGCTGTAAATCAACTGATATGATCAAGAAAAGTAGTTTCATACTAATTTGCGGGGAAAAGTGTTTATTGCTACAGTATAAGAAAAAACAGTAAATTATATGTTGGTTAGTTGAACAATTGACATCAGTAACGAGACGTCAATCAGACAGAAAATGAACTAGACTGTATTCTCCAGATGTGTCTGTGTGAACCAGGTGTGTTCACAGGATGGAGGTAGTTTGATTTTTTCATCATCAGTTTGTCAGTATGAAACTTATTGATTTTCACTGCAGTCGAAAACTGCAGGAAAAGAACGCAGCTCGACCAACACGCAGCAGAAACATCGAAGATTTCCTGCAGCAGATCTATAAAATCAGCAGCTCACAGTCACCAACAACCACCTTCAACGGTCTCTGCTTTTTCTACAAACTCTGATGGACGTTGACATCACTTTATCAATTAGTTTTCACTTAACTGAAACCTTATTGAGGATTTTTTGTTGTAAACAATTATAATAAAATGAGAAAGTACCTCATATCTGTGACTTCAGTTTCCCTCATAATCGGCATCAAACTGTGCAGGACTTTGTCAGAAACATTCACAGCTAAACAGCAGCAGATTCTTAGGAAATTATATGCAAACTTCCAGGAAATTAAGTGGAAAACGAAGTCTTAAAATATTCTAAGTCATTGTAAATGAAAGACAAGGCTTCTTTGTGCCTTTTAATGTCTTTTGAAGCCCAAGGAGACTAAATACAAAACTACTTGCTTTGCAAGTAGGGGTCCTCGGACCCTAATAAATGTCACTATGGTTTTCTACATTTTTTGAAGCCTTTGAACCCTAAAGCCTGCTGTCAGGTTTTAAAGGCATGTTTTCTTTTTAAAATCTTCAAAATTACATCGTTTATCAGGCAGAAACTGTAAAAAACAGAAAGAATCGTCGGATTTGCAACTTTCTGACAGACTAATCATGTGAGATATGCGGTTCGAGCAGTTAAAATAATAAAATCTCAGCTTCAGGTCGTGATTTTCTTAATTAAAATTATGTATTTTGGATGTCTCATTTCCACAAAAATAAACGTTTTTTACTACATCCTGTTAAAAAACAAAATTCTGAGCTCCTTGATGCCACGACTGACTCAACTGTGACAAACATTCAGAGTTTTCAGGCTGAACTGCGGGCAGTGTTTCCACGGAGCAGAGAGGAAAATCAGACCTACTGGATCAATGAAACAAATGCAGCATGGCTCAGAAACAGTGAACAGAGGAGCAGGTTGTTGGAGATACACTCAGCACGGTGGAACATCTCTACAGAGCTGATGTGCAGAGCAGCAGTCTTTACCTTTAGCATGGACGAACAACACCCAGCAGAAGTTGAAGACTTCGGTCACAGTGCACGGATGGCGTCTGCAAAACAAAGATTCAAGAGCTTTACTAAAGCTAAAGCCACAATAATTTAAAATAAAAAGCACCCAAAAAACACAAAACAGTACACATAAAATAACATAAAAACAAAATGGGGACATCCAGGAAATTCTTGGATTTGTTGGGTTTTCATATTGATTTTTGTTGAGTCACAACTTTAGTTTAAAATTAATCAGTTTAATCTCCATAAATATTATTATTGTAGGGACTTAGTGTTTTATCTGAACTAGGTAGGTTTTATGTTTTGTGTCAGGTAAAGTAGTGTTTTATATCATTTTTGTAGGGTTTTAATTTTTAATATGTAAACTATTTAGGTAAAATCACACCACAAACAACACTGTAGGATCTTAACTCCAATATTTATACTTGTTAGGTTACTTTATATTATAATAATTATATATGTTTTGATATTATTACATTTTTAACAGTTTTCCTTAGAAATTCGAACTCCTGTACGTTTTCCTCTGAAAATTCTCGCTTCTTTTGATCACAGCTTTTAGACAGATTTTGCTTTTGTGTGTCCTATAACATTTTCTGCTGGTTTACTTGGTTTCGTGTTATACTTTTAAAATTAAATTATGTGCCAGTTGTTTATTTCCAGTCTATAACATGTACTAATGTGATGAAATAATCTCTTCTCATCTGTTAAAAAGACGACACAGAATTTAATATGATGCAGATTTATGGTCTAAACTAGATGGTCTTAGTATAAAAATGTGTTTTGTTTTGTTTTTTACTTGCATGCGTTCAAAAACTTTTAAAATATATTGACTTTGCACCTGAATAGAACCAAAACACCAATAAATAAATAAATATAGACACAAATGAACAAACACAGAAACAACTGAGAGTGGTACGAAACAATCAAATCACAGAAACATTAAATACAAACGTGTGAAGCTCAATAAAATGAGGCTGACATGTTGATCCACTGACAATAACATGAAGGTGAAAGGTCGTGGTTTTCCCACCTCTGTTTGCGGCTGCGGTGAACTCGCGGCGGTTCCTCCGACGGCGCCTTGAAGATGGACTTGAAGATGGGAACGTACTTCTTGAAGATGACGGCCGACACGGTGAAGTTCCTCTCCAGCTTGTCGGTGCTCTGACGGAAATCCTGCGGCAGCTTGGCCATGTCCTGCCACTTCTTCATCTTATTGAAGAACTCGATCAGGCTGCAAAGAGGTGGCGGCGAGAAGATCCATCAGTTACAGATCAGAGAGGAGAAACAGCTCAGATATCAAACCCAAACAGACTCTGTTATTCAAATCTGTGTTGAAAAAAAAGAAAATACTGACACACCCATTTTTTCTGGTTCACATCATGATGCTGCCACCACCGTTTCCACTGTTTGTTTCACTGTCAGACACGTGACTAAAAATTTTGTTCAGAAACTTTAAGAAAATTTACCTTAAAAAGACTCTTACATGCCAAAGTGAATCAATCCACTTTAAATCTTATATTGTTTATTTTGGCTACACAGTAAAGGAAGTCTTCATACTCTAAGTGACCGAGCACTAAACAGACGAGTAGGGAGGCCACCATGACACCTTCAAAGGCAGGGGTGACCAATCCTGGTCCTCGAGGGCCACAATCCTGCATGTTTTAGATGTTTCCCTCTTCCAACACACCTGATTCAAATGATCAGCTCATCATCAGGATCTGCAGAGCTCTAAGGCCACCAAGACACCTATGACTCTTCTGAGGCCACCAAGACACCTGTGACTCCTCTGGATCCTGGATATGCAGCCGACAAATCTGCATCGACTGCATGATGCCATCACGTCAATACGAACCTAAATGTTTCCAGTATCATGTTGCATCTCTGCCATGAAGAATTAAGGCAGCAAACAGGAGTCCAACCCGGTACTAGCAGGGTAATAAAGTGGCCGGTGAGTGTACATCTCTATGTGGACCCCGGGAAGACGATAAAAAAATAAAGCACCTAATGAGGACGTCAACACGTAAACTTACCTCATTTCTGAGCAGCGAAGGATTCTGGTCAGAGAGACGTAGTTCCCGTCGGCGGTTCCTTTTCCCACCGTCGGAACCGAAGACCTGCAGGCCACGTAGAGAGCACAGGCCAGCCAGTGCAGCTCGCTGCCCTGTGTGGGTTAGAGATTAACTTTTATTCACACACAAATAAAGGTAACAGAAATAAATAAAGTGTGACAGGAGACGTCAGGAAGCGAGAATTGCCCTCAGTTTACACAAAAAAAAAAAGAAAGAAAAAAAAAATAAAATAATGGAATATAATCTAAAAAAAAACAAAAAAACAAAACAATAAGCAGCAGATTATATATAAATATATAAGAAATATAAGAGTTTGTGCTGCTGCTGTAGCACCAGGCCTCATACACCGCGGTGCCACAAATTCACTGACATCCAACATTCTGATTTTTGTTGTCATCCGTCATATTAACGCTGCGACTAACAATTCTGTTCATCTCATCAAACACAGCTTCAAGTGCAGCTCGTGTACTAAGTTACTTTCCTGCTCAGCACCGAGGAGTTCAGGCTATAAATAACCTGAACTTTATTTAATAAGCAGGAAGCGTCATTAATCACCGGTCAGTGAGGAGTGTTGTGTTACACTGACACTGTTGGTCCTCTGCTGGCTTCCTGCTCCTCCACACTTCATTATCACTGAGTCACACGGCGCTGAAGTTAGTTTGTGGTTCACAGTGAAGGAAAACTGAAGCTGATCTGATGAGGGCAACGAGTTTCTGTTCTCACAGACAGAATACAGATTTCAGCTGTTTGAAACGCTCCATGTCTGTCTAGTCCAGGTCCAGGTTTACTGGTTTTTGATGCAGACCTGGTCTAATGCGGTCTACATGTTTAAAACAAATAAAAAAATAATAAAAAACTAACTAAAATACATATTTTTGTATGTTTTTACTGAAGTAATAAAGGTTTCAGTCATGAAACAGGGTTTTTAGGAGTTTTTAACTTCTTTGGGATAATCTAGTCTACATCACTCGTTGGGAAAAGTGTTGCAGGTTTTATTCTAGAGCTGGTTTGATGTGATCTTGATGGGGATCGTTGTGTTTTCATAAAGAAAATAAAGCCTCCAAAGTCTTGACACTGTGTTTTAAATTGTTTTTAACTAACTCTTCGATAATCTAGTTCACTACTACTTGTGGGTACTGTAGTTTTTGATGTAGATCTAATATGATGTGGTCCACGTGTGAAAAAAGTAAACTTGCACGTTTTTTTCTGTTTCCACTGATAGAATAAAGTTTTAACAAAAGGGAAACCTTGTTCAAAACCGTTTTCTAACCTGGATTTAACAAGGCTAACTGTACTGGTTTTTAATCCAGATCTAGTCTGATGTGGTCTAGCTGTGAATTTAGGGATTTTTTTTTTAGACTTTCACAAACAAAATAAAGCCTTCCCAGACCTGTTTAAACAGGTTTAAACTAACTCTGACATACTCTTGTCCATATTTAACCAGTATCAGTAATGTGTTTTTTCATGTAGACCTGGTTTAAAATAGTGTAGATATCAAAAACACACCTGAATTTTAAGTTTTTTTGAGTCTTCACTAAAAGAATTAAGGTTTTAATTGCCTTAAATGGTGTCATAAAGTGTCTTTAAACTCTGCCTGATCATGTGTTCCAGGTTTAATGTTTTCTTTTGCAGACCGCACCTGACGTGGCTGGAATGTCGAAAAATAAACCGTAAAATTGCATTGTTTTCAGTTTTCACTAATAGAATAAAGTTTCCTCAAAAATTAAACCTTATTTAAACAGTTTGTAACTTTTCTGGAAAAAAAACAGCCCAGATTCAACAAGTTTAAGTGAAAAAAGAAGATTAAAGTAATAAAAAAAAAAACAGAAGGAGTGAAATCATTATATTTTTTTTAATGTCTTCAAAAACCAAATACAAACTACAAACTATTTACTAACTTCTCTGTAAAAAAAAACAAAAAACAACATCCAGATTTGACAAATCTAAATGCACCAGCTTTAGATCTAAACCTGGTCTGAAGTTAGCTTCTGTTTGGGCACTTAAGGAGAAAGTTGAGAGAACCTTAAATTGTAATCTGGATGTTTAAAAAAACCCATAACATTGCTCTTTTCATTTTCAATCATCTAACAAATGTGTTTTAACCTGCTTCTAGCTTCTCTAAAATAATATAGTCAGGATTTTACAAGTCTTTGTTTATTGGTTTGAGTTGTAGACCAGATCACATGTGGTCTAGATGTTAAAAAATGCATCCTAAAATATACATTTTTGTGTTTTCACTTAAAGAATAAAGGTTTTAATTTCCTAAAAGAGTGTTATAAACAGTTTTTAAACTCTCCCTGTTTGTCTGGTCCAGGTTTGACAGGTGCAGGTTTAGTGGTTTTTAAACTTAGATATGGTTTGGTCAGTGACATTAAAGGTAGTTTGTTCTGTAATAGTATAAATAAAGGTATTACACATGTGAAGGTGGATTCTAAGGAGCAGTAAGGTTTTATCATTAAAGACTAAAGTTCCCCTTAACTTTCCCCTTAAATGTAGGCAGGTCCAGTTACACATGTGCGTGATGTGTTGTTTAGTTATTTTACAAAAGCGGCACCACATTGATCTCGTCCTGCACTCTGAAGCTGTGTGTTAAAGCTGCTGATTAATAAATGATTCAGAGCTGAAGCTGTGTTTTGTTTTAGCTGCTGTCAGGGCTCTGCTAGCCGCCGCAGCCGTTAAGCTAGCTGCGGCGCTGCGGTGAATTTGGACTCTGGCTGAAGCACAAACCGCACAAACACCGACAATGAGCTGAGTTTAGAGCCCCGAGGTCAGTTTTTACCTCCAGAGTGAAGTTCCTGCTGATGTTCTCGTAGGTCTTCCACGCCTCCGTGCTCGCCTCTTCGTCCATGTTCAGGGCTCGGCAGAGATCCTCAAACCCGGTCCGCGCTTTCTGCAAGAACTCCTCCTCGTCGCTCATTTTTTGGAGCTTCGCGGACAAACTTAGCGGTTAAAAGGTGAAGTCAGCGGGGTGAGGGTGCCTCCGACAGCGGCTAGAGACGCTGTTCGGGCGGCTGTTGGCCAGAATAACGGTGTTATTACGGTGCTGGGAGCTGCGCGGATCTACGCTGTGGCCATTTAAATGTCCTCTGACTGACAGGTACGGCGGAGCGGAGACGTCGCTCACGTACGGACGTCAGCCAACCACAGGGCGCGACGTCACTTCTGTGCGTAAGTACGTTGGCGAATAGCAGGAGCCGCAGCGCAACGTGAGTGGGCGGGGCGATCCCCTCTACTACTACTTCCTGTTGTTGTTGTCTGTCGGACTTTAAACTGGAAAAAACTACGAAAACGTGAATTTTAAAGCCTGCGATCATTAAAACGGAACAAAAACAGCATTGATGATTGGGTTTCAACCTTTTCATACCGTTTTCCGTCCAAATATCTGCTTCACAGACACCAAACGTCACATATCATGATGTCTCAAACTAAAAACAAAAACACAAGTTAGTGCAGTTTAATTCAATCAAATGTACTTAGAGATACTTAAAAAAGTAAAAGTTACAATAACTTAGGTTAAAAGTACTTAAGTAAAAGTTACAATAACTTAGGTTAAAATACTTAAGCAAAAGTTACAATAACTCAAAAATAGAATTTTAAAGACTTGTTTTTATGTGATACTTTTTTACTACTTTATATCCATATATATATATATATATATATATATATATATATATACATCAATGTTGTAGCTTTAATAAACAATATTAGTTACTTTTACTTTTTGCAGTTAATTCTAACAAATGCTCTTTTGCACTTTCAATAGAGTATTTTTTCTGTATTATATATTTTATTGCTATTTTTTTTTTGTTTTTTTTTTGGACTGTGACCTCGTTAGCCGCTGCAAAGATGATACCGAATAAAATTTCGTTGTATTTCTTGTACAATGACAATAAAGCTTCTTCTTCTTCTAATTCTATCAGACTTTTGGTAATTTTTGTAAAGATTTTCGTCTTTTTTCTAACCTTATCTTAATTTCACTGTATTACATGTGTGGCTTCATGTTGTGCCTCGTTGTGTGTTTTCTTTTAAAATGTTATTATCTTGTTGTTTGTTGTTGTACAGAACTGAAAAATTGGCACCTCTGCCAAAGGACACATGTCTCTTTGGGGACAATAAAGTTTATCTTATCTAATTTTATGTCGTTCTGTCTGGCTGTACTGTCTGGCTTCTTTTTATTATTTTGCCCTCTGGCTGTAAAAGCACTTTGTAAATGTGTTCTATAAATAAAGTGGTATTGTTTAAGTTTCTCACCGCTTTAATCTGACACATTCAGTGTCAATATTGTGTTTATCTGTTGTCTTGTTCTGCGTACATTTATACACAATGCTTAGAGTTCCAATATCAATAAATGAAGCATCATCTTAAAAAGAACACATCATTTTTGAGCCTTCAGTCCTTTAAATATCTCCTACAGGCATGTATGAATATTAAATTTATTTAAAATGTAATAATGTCATTGTTATTCAAAGCAAACACAATGCAGCTGATCACAGTTTTAAATAAACTTGCAAAGAAGCTTTTCTGGTCGTTGGGTGAAAACTTGTGCCAAAAATAGAAACCTAATCGACTTTAAATTAAATCTACAAAACGATAAGATTCTGACACAAACCACTGAGGAAGGATAATTTAACGTTAACACCTGATGTGGTTTTAACAGTCAGATGAGTGTGTTTCATTTTATTTAACTACTAATCTGTGTTTCCCAAAGTCAAAGATGACAAACGTCTTGTTGTGTTCTCAAAACAGAAATCAGAAAAGAAAAGCTGTTTTTTATTGTAAAAAAATGACTCAGACTGATTAACTGGTGATCAAACGTTGTCACCTGATCGATTCATCTAAACTGAACTGATCCGTCCGACACTCAGGAAGAGACTCAGGTATTTAAAAAAGTGTTTTTATTCGAAGGTACGAGGCACTTAGAACCATCACCTTTAATTACAGCTGCTGTAACAGGATAACGAAGGTGAGTTATACCGTACATTAATACTGAAACAAATAAATAAAAATACACAAACACGGAAAAGACGACACAAAAAGTGAACTTCATAAATAGAAGAGGAACGTCGGGGTGCCTTCGTGACACACTGCTGCTGCCGTCAACACGCCAGCAGCTTTTCAGATGTGCAGCTTGTAAATGAAAAAGATTCTCCTGGAGAACCTTCAGCTGCAGAACGAAGACGAGGAGCCAGAACAAGAGGCTCGAAAATTCTGGAGACGCCTCATGTGTCCGTCTTCATCCAGGTAGAACCAACAAAGTCTCTGAAGTGATTCCTGGACGACACATCTGTTCTCTTTAGCAGCTTATAAATATGTGAAATGAGAAGTTTATAACAAACTTCAGCTACTCTATGGAAGTATCCTGTAACCTCCCTCCTACTCTGATTACAGATGAGTGCATCATGTGGACATTAAAGGCTCAACACTTTAAAAATCAGCCTTGTGGAGAACAAGTCTGGGAACCAGGAAGAATCAAATTCATAAAGATTTAAAAGTCAGATTTCAGTCGGTTCTGTGTCAAACTGAAAGAAAACAAATTAAACTTGTATTTATGTCCAGTAGAGGAGTGTGTTGAGTTGAATTCATGTTTCTACATTAAAAAGGTCCAAAACCAGCCAGAGATACGACCAGTGAAAATCCTGCATAAAACATCCTCCTTCATTCAAAGTACACAGCAGCAACATGCAGTTAAATGACTGGAGTCCTGGTTTGGTCTCTGGCTGATTTATTATTAGATTATTAACAGAGAAGCATCAGTTTGGAACCACTTCATATCTGGTTTACTACTAAAAATATACATCTGGTGGTCAGTTTATTCACATTTTGTTGCATATATTTTTTTTTATATTATTGACCTATTTGTATATTTTTTGGCCATTTTTGGGTTATTTTATAATTTATCAAACATTTTAGAAACGCAGATTTTTCTTTGACATTTTTGGGGCACTTTATCGATGTTTCTACTTCATTTTGGTTAATTTTTCTTTATATTTGGATGATTTTGTTATGTTGTCAGACATTTAATAAACACTTTGGGGTCATTTAAAAATAAA
The DNA here is from genome assembly GCF_000690725.1 of Stegastes partitus. NCBI lineage: Eukaryota > Metazoa > Chordata > Actinopteri > Pomacentridae > Stegastes > Stegastes partitus. The sequence continues at coordinate 40,967 of NW_007579543.1, read as the reverse complement.
TATATATTTATAAATAGCTTGGAACGTTTTTATTTAAATATTTCGGGGCATTTCTGGGACATTTTATGAGTGTCTTTGTGTCTTTCAACTAATATTTTTAAAACTTTGAGAGACTTTAAAAACATTTTTTAGGCATTTTTCCTCCTAAATCTTTCTCACACTTCACTCAAAACATTTGGGATATTCTCTGAATATTTTGGGACATTTAACACATTTTTTAAGACATTTTATTCCCATTTTTAAAAATATATTTTATTATTTTCTGCACATTATATATTAATATTTCTCTGAAACATGTTGGAGTAATTTCTGGGAGATTTTATAACAATGTTTAAGTCTTTTAAAGCTAATTTTTCAAACTTTATTTTTTGACTTTTGGAGACATTTTATTGATATTTTCTTTCATGTTTTATTAAAACTTTTGGGACATTTGTCTTTAATCTTTAATTATTTCAAGATGTTTCCTAAGGGTACTGGATCATTTATTGAAATGAAACCATGTGAGAGTTTAGTGGAAAGAATTAATTATTCTGTGGAGCTGTTAACGACTCAGACGTGTGAAATGTGACCCGACTGCACTGCTGTCAAGGAGAAGCTACAAAACTCTTTTTAAATCTGTAACTATGTGCTGTACGTTAAAAGCTCCTCAAAATGTACATCCTGTGAGTTAAAAACGCTGTCAGACGAGGACAGTGCTGCCCGTCATCGGTCCAGGATGGAAGTATGACGACATCTGGGATATTCCAGTAAGCGGGCTTCAAGATGGCGGCGAGTTTAGGTGTGAAAACTAGAATATGTACTGGACCAGCACCATCTACATGGCCTGTATCGGACAGTGTGTGAATAACTCAGCGATCAGATCTCAGGTGAGCAGGTCACTGACTTCCAGGGTGACCGGGGTGATAATCTGCCACACATGACCAACGCTCGGGCTGCAGGGTGGCTCGGTGTTGCCTCGCAGCTAGAAGGTCATTGGTTCGCGTCCCGGTGGGGGCACCAAAATCTTTCTGCGTGGAGTCTCCATGTTCTCCCCGTGCAGCGTGGGTTCTCTCTGGGTTCTCCAGAAACATGTTGAGGATAATTGGTGATTCTAAATTGTCCGTAGGTGTGAATGTGAGTGTGCTTGGTTGTCTGTCTCTAAGTGTAGCCCTGTGATAGACTGGTTACCTGTCCA
>NW_007579543.1:32361-37723 GCF_000690725.1 Stegastes partitus | reverse complement strand
TCTGGTGCGACTGCATCTCTGACTTGGACTTATTTCATATTTTAGTGGCTAACAGATACTAAAACCAGACTTTACTGAGAAAAGACCTGAATTTATGTCAAACTCTGTGTCTGCTGCATCTGTCGGAGCAGATATTAGGGGATAAAGCCTCCAGGTGAGTAAACACCTGCTGCTTTGTCTCCCAGGTGTGCGAGGCTCCGCCCACTCACCTCTCTGGGGAACAGGTAGCCGTCGGGTCGGTCCTCGGCCTTCAGGTAAAGGTCAGAGCTGGACAGGACTGTGGCGCTGCTGGTGCTTCCAGGCCAGCCGGCGTAAACGTCTGTGAAGCTAACCGACAAACACAACACGTTCATCAGGACGCAGCTCATCAATACTGTCATTATTGATCGATCAGCTGATTGGTTGGAGCGTAAAATACCTAAAGCCCCAAATATCCAGCTTAAAGTCACTCATGACAGAAAAGCAGTAAACTGAGGCGCTGAAATTTGAAAATATTTGACATTTCTTTACTTTCCACACTTAAAAACATCACAGTTAATCATTTTCCTGTTGATCAGCAAATCATGATGTTTTATTATCTATAAACCTGCTGATTGCTTGATCTATAAAGTCGACAAAAGCCCCAAATACTCAGTTTAAAAAGCAGCAAATCTTGTTTTTTAAGATGCTGAAATGTAAAAATATTTGGCCTGTTTTTACTTCATCAATTATCTGTAGATCAGCAAATCAATGTTTTCAATATCAAATGATCGTTTTGCACAATTTTTATTTGTCATTTTATACAGTAAATATGGTATTATTATTATTATTTTCCATGTAGTTCATTAACATTTTCTGGCTTAAAAAAAAAAAAATTAAATCACGTTTATATATATTTTCTGACATTTTATTGATATTTTATCCAATTTTTTCCACATTTTTTTCTTTGACAGTTTAATAATATTATTTAATAAACACCTACTTGTGCACCTTAATAACATTTATTTTTTCCACATTTTTTTCTTTGACAGTTTAATAATATTATTTAATAAACACCTACTTGTGCACCTTAATAACATTTTGGGTCCATTTCTGGAGCATCTTCTTTTCTTCTTTTCTTTCTTTTCACAGACCAGAGAGAGTTTATTGATATTTTCAAAATTTTGGGGGGACTTTTATTTTTGTCAGATCTTATTAAAACGCTTTGTCATTTTTCTGACATTTTATTCATATTCTAGGTACATTTAAATTGCACATTATACTTTTAATTTGTCATTTTATAATGTAAATGTGATATTATTATTTTCCATATGTTTCATTCACATTTTCTGTCTTTTTTTCTTTCTAAATCACATTTATATATATTTTTTGACATTTTATTGATATTTTTTCCATTTTTTTTGACAGTATAATAATATTATCTGATAATCTCAATAATATTTTGGGTCCATTTCTGCAGCAACGTATTTTCTTTTGTCACCACATTTTCACAGACCAGATGGAGTTTATTGATATTTTTATTTTTATTTTGGGGGACTTTCATTTTTGTCAGATCTTATTAAAACGTTTTGTCATTTTTCTCACATTTTATTCATATTCTAGGGGCATTTAAATGATTTTTTCCTCTATTATAGGACATTTAATCAGTTTTAGACATTTTATTCACCTTTTTTGTACATTCAAACTATTTTATCACACTCTATAAATATTAATTTTTAAATGAATCAATATTTTGGGGCCATTTCTAGAATATTTTACGAACATTTTTCAGTCTTTTTAAGCATATTTTCCACGTTTTAAAGATACTTTATTGATTTGAATTACTTACTATTTTTACACTATTTATTAATCTTAATAAAACATCAAAACGCCTGAACACTGAGGTGAAGGTGTCAGAAGACAGAAAGCAGCAGACATCAGACATTCATCTCTCCTGTTCATCACCTAATCAATGAGCGGATCAATACTGAGCTCCCGGTCCTACCAGACGTCGTGGTCCACCACCGCCTGCAGGATCACGGAGTGCCAGCCCCGCTTGTTCACGTAGTGCTCCGGGTTGTCCCTCGGCGGGGCGATGGGGATGTGCGTCCCGCCGATGGCTCCGGCGCACTGCGGGCAGCAGCGCTCCTTGAAGGCTCGGATGGTGTCGTCCAGCCGCTGGCCGCTCGGCAGCGACACGAAGCGCCGGTAGAGCCGCTCCACGATGGCCACGGTCACCTGCCGCACGATGATGCACACGGTGGCGATGCCCACCCCGAACATGTCGGCGATAGAGCGGTACTCCCCGGAGCGGGCGAACCACCACAGGGTGATGGCCAGCCGGCGGCGCGGCTCGATGGGGACCCGGTAGTTGGTCCGGCGGCGCTTGATGGCCGGACCGATCAGCTCCACCAGGTAGTCGAACGTCGCTCTGGAGACGCGGAACTGCGCCTTCCACTGGTCCTCGTCGAACGACTCTGCCGTCGCCCAGAAGTTCTGTCCGGCGTCTCGGTTCCGGACCCAGACGGGCCGGTTGGTGGAGGTGATGAGACTCAGGATGGCGGCGATGGACGACAGCAGGAAGGCTCGCCTCCTCCGCAGGTACTGCCGCCGCCGCCGGTCCCGCTCCATCATCTCCCGGACCCTCCGCTGCCGCAGGAGCGCCGTCTGGAGCCGGTACAGCTCGAACACCTGCCCGGCGAACAGCGGCGGAGGGTCCGGGCGGAGGACGGAGCAGAGCAGCGCCGTCAGAGACGGAGCCTCCTCCGCCGCCATCTTGGACTCTGCCGCGCCTCCTTATGACGTAGGAGCCACAAAACCACGTGACAGATGTTTTTATTTTATTGTATTATTTTTATCAGCAATTTCCTGAATAGTTTATACAAATATTATTAATATTAGTAATTAAAGTACATGTCAGTGTACGGAGCTTAATTACCAAAATTCAGACATAATTGTTATTATTTTATTAATACATTAATAATGTTTTTAAAGATTTTGTTAATTTTATTTATTATGGTAATTTTTTAAACATATTTTATTAATATTATAAAACATTAAAAACATTTAGAACAATTTATTATCACTATATATTATTGTAAATTATTAATATGATTGTGACAAAAATGTTCACGCATTAAATCATTTCATTAAATCATATCAGCATTTTTTGAACATTTTATTAATATCTTTGCATATTGTTAATATTTTTATATTTTTTTCTTTCTATTTCTTGTATTTATTAAAACATTTTTGTTTAATACTTTTGGGACATTTAATTAGCTTTACAGACAAATAATAAATATTGCTGAGACATTTATTCATATCTTTGTCTTTTTCAGATTAATTTTCATTTTAGTGACATTTGCATGGACTTTTTAAACATTTAATTTTTTGTGTGTTTTATTCAAAATTCAAGGGCTTTTTAAAAAAAATTATCTGTGGAAAATTTTATTATCTTTACAGATAATTGTTGAACATTTTTAGGATATTTTTCTGACAGTTTAAAACATGTATGTGTCGTTACTGAACACTTGACACATAAATCACCACAAATTAAAGTGCAGTGAGCTGATGTTGTGTAATATTTTGTGATTTGTTGCTCAATTAATAAAAACTTCTTGCAATCGCTGCAGTGTTTGAGTGAGCAGAAGAGTTGGAAGTGAAAAAGTAAATATGTGTTCCCCTGCAGCCATTTATACCTCAGAGTAGGCGGGGAATCATTGATAAGATACATGAAACTACTGGTGGGCATCCATCATAAAACAGGAAGAAGAAGAAGAAGAAGAAGAAGAAGAAGAAGAAGAAGAAGAAGAGGAGCCGTTTCAGGAGTCACCTGTGCAGTCTGAACACAGGTGGCAGCAGAAACAGAAGTTTGAACTGAAGTAACAGAAAAGCTGAAGAAAGTTCTGGACTCCTGCAGTTCTGAGGTTCATCTCACCTTCTCCTCCTTCTTCTTCTTCTCCTTCTTCTGCTTCAGGTGAGAGTTTGTCCATCCATCCATCATCTATGCACCGCTTGATCCTCACTGGGGTCGTGAGGGGCTGGGGCGAGTTTGTGACATGTTATACTAAAAAAAAGATTTCTGATGCTTTGGTGTCTGTTTGTGGTCGTTGTGTTGTTTTGTGTCTCTTTGTGTTAGTTTTGTGTTTCTTTGTGTTGTTTTGTGTCTCTTTGTATGAGTGTCTTCAGGCATAAATGAAACAAAAAGCCAAACCTTTATTTGTACAACAGCTTCAGTCCACAGCAGAAACTTGAGCTCATGTTAAACTACTTTCTGACACTTTTTATGGTTGAAACGTTGGTTATTGAAGCTGCAGCAGCTCTTTCCCTGCAGCCCTCTGAGAGCAGCGTGCATGACGTGCAGGCTGAGGCTCTGATTGGTCGGGAGTTTGCTGTCTCCAGCACAGAGCCCACATCAGAGCGAGTCCAGCTGGTTGGCTGTGGCTGCTGCAGGCTGCAGCTCCTCCTCGGTAACCAGCCGAGGCGTTGACAGCGCTGATCCTCGCTGACCTGCGGGAGGCGCCGCTCCCGGCAGAGTCGACAGCTGAAGCTTCGAAGGCTGTCTGAGGGCGCCGGAGCTCCCAGCATGCCTCCGACTGGATCGGGCAGAGCCGGGCCCGGGCCGGCTGCTGCGGGGAGGCCCGGCCTGCAGGGGGCCCTGGTCCTTCAGGCGGCTGCAGCTCAGACCCCCGAGACCCTGGAAACCAAACAAACGTCCACAAACACAGACGGCTGCAGGCCGAGAGCCGATCTGANGTTATACAGGAAATGATTCAGGACTTTGATATTCTATGATTATAAACGGGATGTTCTATAAAGCAGTAAAGCACTGTCCAATATTTCCTTCTGAAACGTGGAGCGGAAGCAGAAAGCAGCTTCAAGCCGTTTATCGACCAACATCCAGTAAAGTGCTGAGTGTCTCCGTTCAGTCTGGGTGGCTTCAGTACTGCAGCACCGTGAGCAGGTTGTAGGTGAGGGTGTGTCGGATCACCTCGGCGGTGCAGTAGGCGTCTCCTTCGTACTCCTCCGTCTCCGGCTGGACCAGGTAGTTTCCAGAAGGATCCGCCTCGACGCTCCACTCGGGCAGGAATCCGTCTCCTCGCCGCTCGCAGACGTTGTGCAGGACGCAGCAGGCGGCGACCACCCTGGGCATCATGGACACGTCGATGTCGCTCTTCTTCAGCAGACACCTCCAGCGGCCCTTCAGCCGGGCGAAGGCGGCGTCGACCAGCGACCGGGCCGAGGCCAGCGTGAAGGTGAAGCGGCGCTGCTCCGGAGACAGCTGGTGCTCCTCGCTGTAGCCCTTCATGAGCCACGGCTTCAGGGGGAACGAGGCGTCGCCGATCAGATGCACCGGGATCTCCACGCCGTCGGACAGCAGCGACTTCTGAAAGACACACAG
>NW_007579543.1:14181-26099 GCF_000690725.1 Stegastes partitus | reverse complement strand
GGATTTAGCATTTTGATTGTGACTCCTGGATGGATGCAAAACGTATTTGGCTGCAGTTTTAAACAGAATTTCAATGTGTTTATCTGCTGAACTCATGAAGTTCTGAGGCTCAAGTAAAAAAGTCATTTCACCCCACATCTATGCAGCTGAACAGCCTGAAACTCTGAAAATATTCATAGTATGAAGGTAAAACTTTGCTTCATTAAATATACTGAATTTGTTGAAGATAAAAAAGCAGCTGATTCCAAACGAGCCTGTAAATATTTGATTTTACATGTTGTGGAATCTGTGGAAGCTGCTCCGACTCGTGCTCGGTGAGTCTGAACCAGACTTGGCGTCGCACTGCTGGATCGTGTCTCTGGTGGTTTTACATGTGCTCAGGACGTGTTAGCGACAGCTACGCTAACAGGAAGCCACCCAGCAAACACACGGAGCGGCGTCCTGCTGCGTGACATTCAGCGTTAAGGGTCACTGGAGGTTCGACTGCAAGCAAATGGCACCATCTGTTAGTGAGCTGCAGCCAGAACGACGCTCTGCAGCTCCAGAGTCCACCGGACCCTCGTCAGTAGTCAGTCCTCTGATCAGACAGGCTGCTGGTCGATCAGACGTCCTCAGAACAACAGAATCTGACTCATGTTTTCTAACACCTCCAGTTTAATCGATAACCATCAGATGTACAGCCGTCCTCAGATGTATTCATCCCCTTCATTAAAGAAAAGGCAAAATTCACAAAAGTCACTCAAATAACTAGAAACTGAAAAAAGTAATAATAAATAAAAATTTGCTAAATTATAGTTTAGTGAAATAAGAATGCTTTTGAATTGTGGTTGAAAAGAATAATTAAAAAAAAACAACTATACTGTCCCAGACAAATGAGAGCCCTTTGCTGATGAGCAGTGAAATCCAAACACCTGTCAACAGGTGCAGAAGTCTGACTGAGAGTTACAGAAAACACCTGATGATGGCAGTGATTGGCTCAAAGGGTTGTTCAACTAAGTATTAGTTTATGGGTCCCATCATGCTTGTTTATTTAAAAAAATAAATATTTCTGTTGAACCACAATTAAAAAATCATGATTTTTATTTATTATTACTTTTTGTCAGTTTCAACTTATCTCAGTGACAGTTGTTGTTTTCTTTCTTTAATGGGAGGCTATGAATACATGTGAAGACGACTGTAGCTGTGGGGAGTTTACTGCCAGTTATTTATGTTAACTGGAGGTTTATTTTTCAGTATTTCTACATATTTCACCTTCATGTTTCAGTCGGTTGATTTCGTCTAAATTGTACTTCTGTCGATGTTTGGGCTGTAAATTCACTCAGACAGAACTGAAGCTCAGTTAAACGACTATTTCGTGCACTTCGGGGACTTTGTTTTTTCACATTCACACTAAAAACTGTCATTTTTGGCCTGTTGACTCAAAAATATTCCATTTCTCTTATAGGCTTTGAGGAATTTCTCAGAATCGGTGAAACAAGCTCCATTATCTGCTCAGAAACAGATTTTATTTCCAGATCTCCTGTTGAGGGTGTTTCTGTCTGAGAGGTTATTTGCATTTTTATTTAGTTTAAACATTATTTTATGCTCCTCTTCAAATTCAAACACATCAGACTCCAGATTATTTCATTGTTTAATACCAAAAAACCTCACACAGTAAACATTTAGAGAAATATAAATTAAAAACACACCATCTGCTCTAATTAGATTCTGTAAAAAAACAAAAATTTTGCGTTTCCTGGTGGAAATGTGAAGCCGTTAACGAGTCGACTGGGACCAACAGTCGTGTGGGAAAAATTCAGAGACTTTCAGCTGAACTGCAGGCAGTGTGTACAAAAAAACAACAACAAAAACAGAGAGGAGACGGAAACAAATTAAAAATGAAAATAGTCAAATATTTATAATATGTTGAGCCATATTGATTTTTTTCTCCCAGTATTGGATGAACCTGTGGGGAAAAATGTTGTACATGTTGATTCTAGTTTTTTTTTCTATTTTTGTAAATGTGATATTGAAAGAAATTCATTTATGTATTTGTAATTTTCTTATGATTTACAGTATGTTAACTGTGTCGTCCTGCACAGAAGACACGTTTCCACTTCTAGTCCTGGTTGTTCTGTTTCCATAAAGCTGCAGGACTTTATAATAAAACCCAGACAGTTGAGGCGTGATTCTCTGATGCACCAGCAGGAGGCGCTCTGAGCAAAGCAGAGGAAGAAGCAGGAGATGATTGGTTTGTTTTCTCCTCCACAAAAACTTCATCCCGGTTGTGTTTGAGGCAGTTTGGCTTCATCCAGCTCACAGATTTTATGTGAATCATTTTAGTCTTATTAAAGGATCCATGTTTAGATTTTGAGGTTTGTTTTTGCTGTTTGTTGGTCAAAATGGACCTTTGTGGCTGCAAACATGATCCATCTGCAAGATAAAGAGTGTGTTTCTAGAAATTAGTGCTTTTCCTTGCAATTTGTTCACCATTTATTAAACAGAAATGTTCATTTTGCTTCAGTAAACGAACCCCCGATGAGCAAAACTGCTTAAAAAAATCTGCGATGCTAAAAAAAAATGTACCACTGCTGTTGATTTTCTGTTATTTCTACCTGAAGCCAGAGAAACTCTGCATTTAGCATCGTCTCCATCTGCAGAGCGACGGCTGTGCACGACATTAACGTCGGCGAGCGGAGCAACAACAGGCAGCGCTTCCTCTCTGACAATCAAAACCTGATCAATACATGATCAATGAGCAGAATCAGAGAAACTTAAAATATCTACAAACATCCAGGTTATGTGTTAATTATAATCTGGTAATAAACGGGCTACAAATGTCAATTATGTCCATTACTGATGGACTATGTTTCTGTTTAATCCATAAAAATCAAGGTAAACAATCCAGTTCCTTTCAACCAGGATTTGTTTGTGTTTGTTGTTATTTTGCATCAGGATGTTTTGTTTACTTGTATGGACCTGAGCTGCTGCCTTCTTAAAGCCTCATAAATGGATAAAACTACCAAAATAAACACATTAAATCCTTATTTCTGAAAATGTTTTGCATGTTTTCTTTAAAAAAAAAAAAGTGACTAAAACTATTACTTGATGATGAAAATGGCTTCATTAGTCTAATAACAGAAATGCAGCAACATGCAAACTGTATTTAATTCAATATATAGTGATGATAACAGGTTAAAGGTGCCCTAAGGAACTAAACGGACAGATTCAACTGATTCATCTGATAATTAGTCGATTAATCAATAAAGTAAATAATATCCAGTTTATCTAATGAATAACCAAGAAATGTTTGTTGTTTATTGTGGATCAGGATGTGATGTTTACTTACAGGCTAAATAAATAAAATTAATGAAAAACAAATCTCACATTTGAAAATATTTGACATTTTCCCTTTAAAAATGATTAAATGCTGATTTGATTATGTAGTAATAAGCAGCAGGTGAACGTCTGATTCTGATCTCAGAAAAACAGCGGCAGGTTAAAGGTGTAATAAGAGACCGAATGGATGACAATTTAGATTTAATTTAGTTGAAGAACATTTAAATAACAAGTAGATTCAGTTTTTATTTCCAGTAAGTCAGAAGCTGTGGTGCAGAAGAACTGATCTGATCGATTAATCTGCATTTTTCATGATTAATTCCTTAAACATAAAGTCTTTCTTCAATGCCCAACCTAAAAATGTCTGTTTTTGCAGCAGGATGATGTTTACTTGTGTGGACTCCAGCTGCTGCCTCCTTAGAGCTCCACAACTAAACTCATATGTGCAAATATTTGTCATTTTTCCTTTTAAAAAGTGACCAAAGATGAAACCTGACTATAGAAACGGCTGCAGGTTAGTTTTCTGTTTGAACTGTTTTCTAAAAAAATGGCAGAAACAATGAAAGCAACATGCAAACTGCATTTAATGCAACATTTAGTGACAATAACAGGAAGCTAAAGCTGCAAGAAGAGAATAAATGGACAATAATTTGGATTAATGTGAAGGAGGCAACTTTAAATGACTAAAAACATTTAAATAACATATTTAATCTGTTATTGATCTCCTGCAAACCAGCTGATCTGGTGCTGTCTGATTGATTAATCTGCTTTAACCAATAAAAATAAAGTTAAATAATCAGTTTTTTTCATGCATAACCAACAATTGTTTGTGTTTGTTGTTATTTTGCATCATAGCGATGTTTACTTGTGTGGACGCCTTCTTAGAGCTCAATAAATGAATAAAACGAACTAAATAAATGCATCAAATGGTAATATTCAAACGTATTTTGCATATTTCCTTTAAAATGGATGTTTGTGTTCATGGAAATAGTTGCGTATGAGTTACTGTGGGTGCTGTTGCTGTTGAGATGTAGGAAAATGTAAACTGCATTTAATGCAACATTTAGTGACAATAATAGGAAGTTAAAGCTGCAAGAAGAGAATAAATGGACAATAGTTTGGATTAATGTAAAGGAGGCAGCTTTAAATTTGATTAAGCAATAAAAATCAAGCTCAATATTTCAGTTTCTTTCATGCACAACTGAGAATTGTTTGTCTTTGTTGTTATTTTGCATCAGGATGTGGTGTTTATTTGTGTGGACGCCTTCTTAGAGCTCAATAAATGAATAAAACAAACTATATAAATGCATTAAATCCTCATATTTGCTAAATTTTCTAAAATATGCAGAAATAGAAACGTGCAGCAACATGCAAACTGCATTTAATTCAACATTTAGTGACAATAACAGCAGGTTAAAGGTGCAAGAAGAGACTAAATGGACAATAATCTGGATTAAAGGAGGAGACTTTGGAAGTCAGTGTGGATTCATTTCAAGTTTTTCTGATTAATCCAGTTTATTAATGCAGGTTTTCTGATGCTGAATACTTTGTGTTTGTGTTGCTTGAGGAAGCAGCTTTAACGAACTCTCAGGCTTCACAAATGTTTCACATCCAGTCTATCTGGCGGCGCCGGACAGAGGGCCCACCAGGCCCACCAGGCCCACCAGGCGGACGGGTTCGGGCCCGGTGGCTGCAGCTGCTCTCGCTGGGGACTCGGGGGGTATTTTTGGGGGAGCGGAGCTGCAGGGAGCCTCCTGCTGCTGCCGAGGCCGGAGGAGCTGCGAGGCGGGAGGGTTGGTGGCGTCACGGCGAGACGTCTGCCCGTCCTCGGGGTCGGACGGCTCGGCCCGACTGACAGCCAGCGCTCCGAGGAGGCTCAGCTGGAGGCGGCAGCAGCAGCAGGAGGAGGTGGAGGGAGTTTAAGGTGGAAACACAACAAAGGAAAGTTTAACTCTAAATTAGGAAAGAAAACAGACAGAAGGAGACGTTTGGGAAACCATTCTGTAGATTAAACCAGAAAACACAGATTCATCAGTGAATGATCAAAAGTAAAGACTGAAACTTTATTTAAAAAGCAGCCATCAGATAAACACCTGACTGGAGAGTAAAGAATAAAGATTAAACCAAGTATTGTCTCTGAAATTCTGTGTTTTTTTCCTCCTAGAATTAAAGTTTGACAATAAACTCAAACAGACTGCAGCTTTTAAAACAGAAATCTTTTCCTTATTGTTTTTCTGTTCGTCTGATAAGTTGAGACTGACAGCAGCTGAGTTTTATCTCCTGTTTTACACGTCAAACCTGAATAAATATCGTCTCCTAGAAGTGAAAATCTTCATGTTATTAAAGCCAAAATGACAGATTTTCCTCAGAGACGTCCTGAAGTTGAGACTTCTGAGACGGCAGCTGAGTTTTATCTCACGTTTTACATGTCAAACCTGAATAAATCCAGTCAGCTGACGTCTATGAAATGGATCAAATTTGCATCTAACTGAGTAAAGTCTCATAAATGCATGAAATGTTCCTCTAACTGAGCTTCAGTTCTGTATTTTAAATTTGCAGCTAAAATATGAACGCAACTCCACTTTAGAATAAAGAAATATGCTAAAAAAAAATAGAAGATTTAATGAGCGTTTGCTGTAAAAATTGAACACTTTTACCACCAAATTCCATTTTGAATACAATACCCAATAAAGTAGAATGAAAATCTAGATAAACTAGTATTTGCTGTAAAATTCTAATTTGGATGAACAATAAAAACAGTTTGGCTGAAAGATTGTAGTTTATAGTAAAAATAAAAACAATAAAAAAGACCCGTGAGCTTCAGTTCAATTTGCAGCCAAAACACGAACTGGAATTTAGTAAAGAATGACAATTAAATCTTCACAAGCATTTGATGTAAAAATTACCTTTTTTTTTTTTTCTCCTTTAGAGACATGTGAAGACGTAGACAGCAGCTGTATTTTAAATTATTATAAAATCTGGATAAACAAAACAGAATAAAGTCTCCTGCTGCTGTATTTCAGTAAATTCAAACCACTTCAGGATAAATGCTCGACCTTAAATCGATGATAAAAGCAGCTTTGTCCTCCTGAACATGAAGCCTGGACTCTGGGATCAAACATAGGTTCAACATATCCAGGCTTTGTTGGAGTTAGCCAGCTTATCAAAACCTAAACTGGACTCAGAGGTAACGACTTTCTTTGTTAACCAGGTTTTCTTCATCAAGTTGTGTTCACACAAAGTTGTGTTTTCAGTATTTAGTTGTGTTTTTAGGGTTTAAACATGTTTTCTGGTATCATTGGTGTTTTTATTTGTGTTTCCTGGATTAAGTCGTCTTTCTAGGATTTAGTCATGTTTTTGTATTTTCAATATTTATCAACGTGTTTAGGATTTAGTTGTGTTTTTTGGTATATAGTTGGGTTTGGGGGATTTAGTTGTGTTTTCATGGCTTTCTTGTGTTGTTTGGATTTATAGTTACTTTCAATATTTAGTCATGTATTCAGACTTTAGTCCTTTTTTTTAGTGTTTAGTCGTATTTTCTGCATCCATTTGTGTTTTCAGTATTTAGTCACGTTTACAGCTTCATATATTTTATAGTCGCATTTTTTTTGGGGATTAAGTTTTGTTTTCAGTATTTACTCATATTTTTGGTTTTTAATTGTGTCAGGATTGAGTCATCTTTCTGGGATTTAGTTGTGGTTTTGTTTTTGTATTTTCAATATTTATTGAAATATTTGTATTTATTGCCTGCTGCCTCCACGACCCAACCCCGGATAAGCGCAAGAAAATGGATGGATGGAATATTTGTTTAAGTTTTCAGGATTTTGTTGTGTTTTTGGTCTATTGTCGGGTTTTGGGGGATTTAGATGAGTTTTCAGGATTAGTTTTATTGTTCGTGTTTAGTCTTTTTTTTGTATTTATTTGTGTTTATAGGATTTAGTTTTTTCAGTGTTGTGGTTCCAATATTTCGTCATGTTTTCAGTTTTTCGTCATGTCTTCAGTATTTTTATTTTATGTATTCGTGTGTTTAGGATTTTGCTCTTGTGTTTTTTTGTATAGTCGTCTTTTTGGGATTGAGTCACATTTTCAGTATTAAGTCATGTAGCCTGTTCAGGTAATATTCTGTCTTGTTTCCTGTAATTGTTCATGTTTTTGTGAATCAGTTGTTTACCGGATTTGGTCGTGTTTTCCAGCTTTAGTAATGTTTTCTGTAATTTTAATATTTATTGATGTATTTAGGATTGAGCTAGAGTTGTGCTTTTGGGATCTAGTCGGGTTTTGGGGAATTTGTTGTGTTTTCATTAGATTCTGTATTTACTTGCGTTTTCAGTATTTCGTGGGGTTTTAGGTATTTAGTCCTTTCCTTAGTTTATGGTCATATTTTTAATGTTTTCTGTATTTTTATTTGTTCTCTGTGTTTATTCGTGTTGGCGATATTTCGTTGTGTTTTTGGTATTTGGTCATGTTTCAGGTTTCAGATACACTTGTGCTTCCAGGAGGTACTGGCATTTTTCAGAATTCAGTCATGTCTTTAGTATTTTCTGTATTTGTGTTTTTAATATTTAGTCGTGTTTCTAGTTGGTGCATTTAAAGCGTTGAGGTACGTTGTTGGTGTTTCGTGACATTTTCAGGATTTCGTGACGTTTTCAGAATGTATCGTGTTCTCTGTATTTGCTTGTTCCCAGGTTTAGTCATGTTTGTGTGTTTGACATGTTTGTGTTTTAGATCATGTATGGTTCTTGTGCCTCGTGTTCACTTTTTGTCAGCAGTCACGGAGATGTTTATTCCATTCTGTGTTTCAGCTTTGAGCTCATGGTTTTAGTGACTGTGTTGTACTGGACTGCATCATATTCACACATTATATTAATAATATCCTAAACTGTCAATACATCCAGTACAACATCACTTCATCTGTCACCTCCATATAGACGTGATTTAATTCACACATTTCTGACAATATACACAAAAATAAGGCATTTAAAGTGATAAATCACAACATTTTCTGATCTCCATCACATCTTTCTTTTGCACCATTCAAGCTTCTACTTGAGCTCTTTTAAAGCCTTTATCTTGTTGTGTCCTCGTCTTCTTTTTGGGACATTTTCTGTCATTTCAGTGAGATATTTGTGTCATGTTTGCATGGAAACTAGGAAAAAACACCCTGAATTCTAACACTGAACATATTTTGCTTTACAGCAAAGATGCTTTGTGGTGTTTTCTTGTAAACCAACTGGTTTGTTTTGGTGTTTCTCACAAAAACTTGCTGTGTGGACCTGGACACCTTGTTTACATCCATGTTCACAATCTGTCAGTCTTCTTTCTTTCAAACTTTATTGCTGCGTTTCTTGATGTTTTAGTGCTTTTTAGTGGTGGAAACCATCAGTAGGAAAGTGTCAAACATTGGAGAGATCTTACTAGAGATGAACAGCTACACAGGACACCCAAAAGAAATCAGAACATGTACGAAAACTCGACTTCGTAGAATCTAAGAGACAAAAACACTGAGCTGAATTCCGTCTACATGGACGAACCAGTATTTTTTCAGCAGAAATATGTAGTGAAATTGTTTATCATCAGCTTTCGCTGAACTTTTCAGCCAACAGCTGCTTATTTCCACATTCAATGTGTTAATATATAGGAGTGGTGTTCCTCAGGGTTCTAGTCTTGGTCCTCTATAGTTTAATTAAAGCTGCTTTTATTTGTGTTTTGTTTTGTTTGTCCACTTCCTCTCAACAGAACTGGGTCTCTCTTTTAGCTCTGTTTGTGGTTTCCACCAGCTCCTTTTCAGATTCTGATATAAGTGGATATCTGGCTTTTAAGCTCCTAAATGCTCCACTGTGTTCACCAGCTCAGCTCGTAATGAACTGACTGCTGTACTGCGGCTTTTTACAACGCTGACAACAAGTGAACTAGAACAGTAAAATAACTGACTATAAAACCAAAACAGAGCTAAAAGACGGTAAAATGCTGCAAAGATTTATGGAGTCAGTTGATATTTTGCTGTTGGTTTGTCACTACAAATGACACCTGTCACATCAGTCCTTTCATCCATGGTTCATTTGAAAATATAGGTCAGTGCAGATTTAAATTAGAATTGTTTCATATTTTGGTTTTTGACATTAAATCAAAGCAAATCTGTTAAAAGTTAAAACAAATCCACAAGAAATTACAATAATGACTAATTGCAGTCCTTCAACCAACCAGTTGTCTGTAAAATTTGCAAGGTTTTTTTTAAAAAATAATTTTTGATGAAAACATATTAATTTGTATTTCTAATTAAAAAGCCCTTTTCAAAGAAATCTTACCTTAAAACTGCTTAAACTCAACATGAAAACCTAAAATATGTCTCACATCCTTGTCTTTTTGTCATAATTAGTACGAGATTGCAGAATTATTTCCATAAATGCAACCTATATATAAAAATATTTGTAAATTGTTCACTGTTAAAATCGGAAACCGTACGTTTCTGCTCTCCTCTATACTGTATATAAAAACTGCTTAAAGTAAACATGACAAACTTTAATATCTGTTTTTGTGTGTTGTAATTAGTATCAGATTGCAATTATTTACAAAAAAACACTTATACAAAATTATTAGACACTGTTCAATTTTGCAGTCCAGCTGTACAGCTTTAAGCTTTGTTTTTGGTCTCCTCCAGCTACTGTATACAAAAACTGCTTGAACTTAGCTTTACAAAATGAAATATCTGCCTCTGATGCTTGCCTTTGTGCTGTAATTAGTGTCAGATTTCAGATTTATTTAAAAAACATAGCTGTTTTGTAAGATTCTTAAGAAACTGTTCACTTTTGAAGACCTGTTGTACAGCTTTATTCTCTGTTTTTGGTCTCCTCCACTTACTGAAAACTGCTTAAAATCAACCTGAAAAAGTAAAATATCTGCCTCAGATTCTTCTGTAATTCATACACGATCACAGAATTATCCATAAACATACCTATCATATAATATTGTGAGGAAATCACTTTAAAAATCCAGTAATTCGGCTTTATGCTCTGTTTTTGGTCTCCGCCACCTACTGAGTTTTAAAATTGCTTATACTTAAGATGACAAACTACATCTTTTGTCTCAGCTCCTTGTCTTTATTCTCTAATTACTATGGTATTGGAGGGATATTTCCAAAAACTATTAAAATCCAGTCATTCAACTTTATGCTCTGTTTTTGGTCTCCTCCAGCTACTGTCCACGAAAACTGCTTAAACTCAACATTACAAACTGAAGTATTTGTCTCAAATCCTCTGTTTGTGCTGTAGTTACCATGACATTGCATTTGTTTTCAAAAACTCAAATATTGCACAAAATTATTAGAAAACTGTTTGACTTTAAACTCAAGTTGTACAGTTTTATGCTGTTTTGTTTTTGTTTTATGCTCTGATTTTGGTCTCCTCCACCTACTACACTTTAAAACTGCTTAAAATCAATATGAAATACTGAAATATGTCTCATAGTCTTCTGTAATTCGTACGAGATTTCAGAGTGATTCCATAAACGTATCTGTTCTATAAAATTATTAGGAAGTGGCTCACTTTTAAAATCCAGTCATTCAACTTCATGCTCTGTTTTTGGTCTCCTCCAGCTACTCCATACAAAAACTGCTTAAACTGAAATATTTGTCTAAAATCCTCTCTTTGTGCTGTAATTACTATGAAATTGCAGAGTTATTTTCAAAAACTCACATATTACACAAAACTATTAGGAAACTGACTTTAAACTCAAGCCAAACAGTTTTATGCTCTGTTTTTGGTCTCCTCCACCTACTGCACTTTAAATCTGCTTAAACTTAACGCAACAAACTGAAATATGTGTCTCTGATCTTTCTTTGTGTTGCATTTAGTACAAGATTGCAAAGTTGTTTCCAAAAACTTCCTTATCTTACGAAACTATAAGGTAATGGTTGCCTTTAAAGTCCAGTTATACAATTCTTTGCTCTATTTTTGGTCTCCTCCAGTTACTGTATATGAAAGAGGGCATTAATTGCTATAGAAAAGAGAAGTTAGTGTTCATTTTTTTGGGCAGATTATCATAACCAGTGACTGCTGTCACACAGTTTATCAGTCATTATAAAACTAGCAATTAGAGCTGCTTTAATTTGGAACTTAAATTTGCACTTGACTGTGCTGACCGACTTCACAGTTGTGTAACCACGAGTTGTCACATGCAACATTAGTGACCCTATAAACCAAGGTGTTGTTGTGTTTCTGTGCCTATGCATGTTATCTTAAATTTGTAATCGTTTTTTTTTTTTTAATAATGTTTTGAAGATATTGAATTTATTTTGATCAACTGCTTGTTTACTGCAGTTCTAAATTAAACAAATTTAAATTATCTGTAAAAATCAGGGAGTCCTGCAGCATCACTGTTTTTTTTTTTAACACCACAGAGAATTAAATATTAAATTTAACACCTGCTTCATGACAAAACTGGTCAAAATATAACCCCAGTTACACCCGACATTTTTTCAGTAGCAGTAACTCCTAACGATAACTGAATTATTACACCCTGGATACGTGACATAAGAATTAGAATCATTAAAAACCATCCAGATGTTGGTGCTTGTTTCTTGGATTGCAGCCTGTATTTCTTTT
>NW_007579543.1:918-13932 GCF_000690725.1 Stegastes partitus | reverse complement strand
TTTAGAATTAGGTTGGATCTGTTTAATATTATGAGTTTGACTGAGTGTAACCTGATTCAGAGGAAGATTATTTTACTTTTTAAAGGCTGAGTTAGCGAGGAGCCGCTGAACGGAGCTTTGATTATTGAGGAAAGTGACTTTTTTCAGACCTGCAGGTTCTGTGGAACCCGACGGTTTGTTTGTTCTGAGGCAGGAACGTCCACAGAAGAACGGCAGCCGCTCGGTTCCGTATTAATAAAACTAGCTTTTAATGATACTTCATGTCTGTGCAGAAACGCACTACAAAGATTACATCTTATCAACATAGAAAAACAGTCTCCAGTGGGATATCTGTGGTTCTAAATAAGGTCCGCGGCCCCGGCGAGGCCCAGTTTGATATCCAGAAGGATCCGGTTGGTCCCGTGAATAAATAAAAGTGCCGCGTCGCTACACGTTCGTCATGCCGCGCTTCAGCTCGTGCAGCTCCAGCTGGTTCTGGCTGCGCAGCCGGCAGTCTCGGACCGCCGCCTCGGCCCGCTGCAGCACCGTCTGCTGTAATCCATTTAAATGTGGGCCGGAGCCGCCCAGAGGTCCCAGGGGCCCGTAGCCCGAGTATCCGGGCAGGAAGGGGGAGCTGTAGTACAGGTGTCGGGGCAGCGCCGGGCTGTGGGGGAACGAGGTCCGGGCCGTGGATGCCGGGCCCTGCTGGGGCCCCGACCCGCCACCCGGCGCCGACTCACTACATCCTTTAGTTTTGTCCGAGGACGTGGCGATCTCGGCCAGAGACCACAGTTTGGGTTTGGGAGTCAGGTTCGGGCCCTGGGTGGTGCCGCAGGGCTCCTTAGACGAAGACGTGAGGTCCGACTCTGAGGCTCTGAGCGGGCCCTGGGCGGCGCCGAGGGGAGGGGCCCCCGGCGTGGAGGTGGGGCCCGGGAGGAGGCCCAACCTACGATCTCCGGAGTCCTTAAAGTCCGGATCGGTGAAGCCGCGGTCGGTGTCGCTGCCGCTGTCGTCCCGGAACATCAAACCGCAGGAGTCCGAGGACCGGCGGCCGGCTGCAGGACAGAACAGAACGGAGTGGGTCAGAACAGAATAGAACACTACAGGCCGGCTGCAGGACAGAACAGAACGGNCATTTCCACATCATTGGTCTTTTTGAGCATACGTCTCCATGTTATTAACTTACGGTGCTTTCAAATCCATGTTTTTGACATTTTTGTGCAATGATATTAAGGTTTTTCACAGTTATATGCATTAATGTCCATGTTTTGTTTTTGTTTTTTACAGTTTTCTGCATCAACATCCAGATTTTCTTCCCCTGTGTGTATTAATTTCCAGGTCATTGGTCCTTTCTGAGCATAAATCTCCATGATCTTGACTTACCATGAATTCAAATCCATGCTGAATCACTGTCCAGGAAATACTCGAGTCCTCAGCCTTGTTCCGTGAACAGGTCAGGGTGATGCTGTGTCCTCAGAGCGGTTCACTGAGGCTGGAGTTTGAAGGTGTGAGTGTTTAAGCTCACGCAGCCTCCGTCTAATCTGATTTGTGGATCCTATAATTAGCAGAGCGGCGACCGACTGCAGACTTTCCTCTCAGCAGGAGCAGAGTGAAAGTGTCCTGACTGCCGGTCAGAAGGAAACCGCTGAAGGCTGAACGTACGACTGCTGTGCTCACGGAGTTGCCAACATCTGGATCCTCCTCCGGACGAGCAAAGCGACGGGCCGATTTCCAGGACCAGGCCGAGCTGCAGGGATTTCCAGGTGAGAGCGGAGAGCGGCGACCTTAAGGTGGCGGGCCGCTGTCATCAGCTTCACTGATTAATTGCTGTTGTCGTAATTACTAAACTGTCCAGCGGCTATTTAAGGTGACTCGCCGGAAACATGCAGCAGCTCTCAGAGGGAGAACACTTCTGGTTTTATTGTTTACCTTACTTGAGGTTTGGAAATACAATTCCCATGATGCTTTGAGGTGAACAGGAAGTGTAATTATGCCAGGGAGTGGGTACCTGCTTTTCATGCCTTTTCTATTTGGTTTTACTGCAGGTTCTGGTACAAAGTGCAGACTGTTGCCTGTAAAACTAAACAGCTGGACTGTTTTTTCCCATAAAACTGATCCTTTAGCTTTGAGCGTCTGTCATGTGAAATAATCCGTTACCCGTCATCTCCTTGTTTATTATCAGCGATAGTCCAGTACACCAGCTGAATATTATATGATCTGAATTATATTACCTCTCAATAACTGCATTAGTTCTACGTTGAACAAAAGAGTATTTTGTCTTCTGAACAACAAAAATAATGACAGTCGTGACTCGATAATCCGACACTAAATGTAAAACCTTCTTTTAATGTGGGATTGTCAAGACGGAGGTCAAGATACAAGGAGGGCTTGATGCTTAAAGGGTAGTTTGTTGTTAATATTTATTGTTTATAGTTGTTATAATAACTAGTGTACTGTTAGAACACTACAAATCGCTGGATTTCACATCTAATTGACCGGTGCGCTTGTGCACGGGCCCATCGGTTAATGTCAAAGGTAGGTAAATATGTCGGATTGTTCAGTCAGAGAATACGCCGCTATCCTTATTTGTGACATAAAATGTCATGTTGGAGTCAGAATCCAAGGCTGTCGGTATGTTAGGACTTCTTTTTTAAGGGTTCCATTCGTATTTCCTAAAAGCCTGTCGGATAGCAAGGTTTAGGATTGTTAAGGGTCTGATTATCGAGTCACGACTGTACTTTAAAAAGAATATATTGAAAATTTAGGCCTCTACGTAGAAAGTCGATGCAACAAAAGTGAATTCACGTGTCATTTCCAAACAGCCCAACTGCACCAACACTAGGGGTGTAACGGTACACAAACATCACGGTTCGGTACGTACCTCTGTACAGAAGTTGGGTCGGTTCGGTTCGGTTCTCAGTTAAGGGGAAAATTTTTTTTTAAATAAACCTGCTCATAATTAATCCAAAACATTTGTTTATTGTATTAAACCAAAAAGCTGTTAGCAGCTCAGTGAATCAAATTAAATGAACAATGTGTACAAATGTAACAGAAATACTGCTGCATCGTTCTCAATATCAGATAAACTAAATAAAATAAATAGAAGTACAAGTGAAGTATTAACAATTCCAGCTTATTGGTCTGCTGTAAATAGAACTGAATTACTTTTCCAGTATAAAACAATCAGTTTCCAATGAGTGTGTAAATCTGACATGGTGCCGGATGCATAGTTGAGGACCGCTTCACAATGTGGACATCCGGCTTTCGTCTTGTCGACTTGTTTTTCTCCTTTTTCGGACTTCACCAGGAAACCGAAGTGCTCCCAAACGGGTGATTTTAATGACACCGGAGCATCTTCCAGCTCTGGCTTGTTGTTGTTGTTAGCATTAGCCATCCCATTCGCTAGCCATACAGACCGGGCTTATAGGGAAGGGCCGACAGGAGTAAAATAAACGGTCCGTCACATCCTGTGGTCCACTGGAAACTCCTGCTTGTTCTTAGCTCCGCAATACTAACTGTGAGCCGGAGAAGGTCCACCGTAACTGTGGGCACCGTGAGATTTAAAGTTTCACAACTGAAACACTTCTGTACGTTGGCCATTCTTAATAGTCTTAAAATTTTCGCTGCATTTGTTTTATTGATCCAGTCGGTTGGATTTCCTCTCTGCTCTGTAGAAACACTGCCTGCAGTTCAACTTAAAAACACAGAATTTTTGTCACCTGACTGTTGGTCACAGCTGAGTCAGTCACGGCTTCACTGTTATGTTGGGAGGCACAGAATTTTTTGTTTTCTACAGAATCTATTTAGATAAAACGGTTTATTTTTAGATATTTTTTTTATTGAGACATGTAGGATAAAGTGATTTTGATCAAACATCCTGATTTTAGGTTGAGATTTGACTACGATGGAACTGAACGTCGCACATGATCTGCTCATCGGAAAGTTGAAAATATGATGATTTGTTTCATTCTCACAGTTTCTGGCTGATAAATTGAGTCATTTTGGAGATGTTTTAAAGTTAAACATGCCTTTCAAACGGGTTTTTAGGGTTTAAATGTTTCAAACTTACCAGTGTGTGGTTTCAGTCTCGGAGCTGTTAGGAGTTCAACCAAACAGACGTCTCAGATGGTTTCATTTGAAGATCCAGAGATGAGCGAAAAGTTCAGGAAAGTTAAATCAGCTCCAACTGCTCAGACATGAACCGTCTGATCAGGTCGAACACAATCAAATATCACTTTTACTGCCAATACCGTCAGTGCATTTTGATGGAAGTACTTCTAGAGTACTCCTACTCATAATAGTTTGTGGTGGTTGTTTTAGTGCTTTTACAAAATCACAGGAGCTGTCGGGTCCGAAGAGCTGAAATTGTGCAAAATTTTACAAAAAATCACAGTGAAAAGTCTAAATAAAATCAATTTGTCTTCCGTCAGTCATTTCAAAAACCCCCCAGATTTATAACGGCTGATTTTGAAAGTGGGAAAAAAATCCAACATCCCTCCATATCAGAGTATTTTTTTTATGTTATTCACATCATCAATACATCTGACAGGGATTTTTTTAAATACTTGATTGATTCTTCTGTGTGTTAAGTCTCAGAAAACTGAAAAAGCATCGTTTGATATTCACTGTCTGGGTTTTTCCTGCAGAATATACAGAATATACTGCTCTTTTTTTGTTATTTCTGATCATTTGATGAACAGAAATGTTTGTTATGTTGAATAAATGAAGCCACAATTAGCAAATCTGATTCTGAAAATCCTTATTTTTAGTTTTTATCACTGTGCTGGTGAATAAAAACTCTTTCAGAAGCACCAAAAATTCATCTTTGCACAACAAACTGCTGCTAATTACCTGAAGAGTCACAAACTCAGAAATGTGCAGCAAGTATGTGAAGAATTTTTTTGTCATTTGTTTATTTCAGCAAACTTTTTGTGGGTTATTTCAGCAGCAGAGCGCTTGTTAGATTCTGCTTAAGTGATAAATAAAGTGCAGGTTAAACTTCACACAGCCTTTCAGAGGAAACCTGACCTGCACAAAGATGCTGTTTTAACTGTAAAAAAAAAAAAAGCTGCAGCTGGCAGTTCTTCTGTAAAAACTCCTCATTAAGGCGACTCTTACTGCAGAGCTCCGTAACCCGCGATGCTAAACGAATATTGATTTGGCCTAATGAAGCCTGAGCGATGTGCAGACGCAGCCTCTCCGAGCCCGGCTGCACCGACGGGGTGAAGTGAAGCGATTTCGATTTGAAGCCGCTCCTCCGCCGCAGACGGGTCGAGCAGATTAGCTTTGGCATTTTCACGCTTTTTTAAGCATCTTTCATTAAAGCGCGGCTCGCCTCCTCCTCGACCGATGCTCAGGAGGCCGATATTAAACTGCAGGAGGAAGCAATGGCTCGGAAAAAAAAAGAAAGAAAGAAAAAATCTCGGATGGCTCTTTCATCATCATCGGCAAGTTGGAGACCCCCAGTAGGCCTGCCCACCAGATGACACTGCGCCGCGGTTTTATCATATCAAAAAGTTATGTTAACAATTTGCATGTACAAAGTTGAATATTCAGGGAAATCCGCGGCGAGGCTGCCTCTGTATTCTCCGCGGTACCGACTCTTTTGTGAGGATTTTCACATGAAAGCGTCGCTCGTTTGTTTCCCCCCAGCAGCTCGTAAATTAGCTTAGCCCGCGGGGCAAATGTCCAGAGGTTACTTAAAGACAGTGTGTTTAATTAATTGGAAAACACTCTTTTTAATAGTTATTATTCAAGTATGAAACGCAGCCCTTGTTATCTGTGCTCGAACATAATTACCACCCCTGGGATTCCTCCATTAAGCGTTGGAAGTGAGACACTTCACAGAGTGGATAATGGCTTCAGATGTTACACACCGACTTCAAACCGCTGTACGTTAGGATTCACCGTTTGTTTACGCCGCCGTCGAGTAAACACCGTCAGTCATCGGAGGGAAGAAATGACAGGAGACGATGCAGAATCAACAGAAAATTAATCCGTAATTGTGGCAAATGTTTTCTGCTCGCAGTCCGTCAGATGTGATGATTTGATGCTGTTCTTTGTTGTCGCATTAAAGGAAGCTGACAGACATGTAAAGACGTTTCATTCACTGTTTACTCACAAACGTCTTAAAATACAGTAGAATCACAAAAATAGATCAAGTCTCAGTGAGAGCTGTGTCGATAATTTTCTCAATAAATGCAGACTTATTAATCACGTTTTGATTCATTTATCATACAAGTTGAGCACACTGAGCTTTTATCCAGCGCTACACTACGGTGGCCAACAGGGGCCAAACGACGGATTGCGTTACATAAACAGAAACGCGCTGAAGAAAGAAAACGTGACAGAAAAGTGCCCCAGGCCTCTAGGGGCAGTAGTGAGCTTTTCACCTGAGAGGCAGACAACAGTGAGTGTTGAGTTAAAAGTAAAATTAGTATTTATTTATTTATTTATTCTTGTATTAATATAATTTCATACCAAAAAGCAAGTCTTGTAGTGTGACAGGTGAGGGCAGCGCTGAGCTGAACAGTCAGGTGACTGATAATCAGATCAATTGGTGGCGGCTGTGTGTGATCTGGTGGATCAGTTGGAACGAAGGTTTCCATGCTGCAGGGTGACATCAGTGTGGACGACCTACAGAGACGCTATTGGTATGATTGTTTTGCAATTTAAGATTCAATTTTGATTTAACTCCTGGTTTTAATTTGATAGTAGTGATGCTATGTGGTTAAAGAAATGTTGTTGCATTGAAGTTGTTTATTTTCTTTGAAATGTTTAAACTAATAACTGGTGTTATGTTGTGTTTAAAGGTTATCAACCTGCTACTACCACTACCACTGCTTTGAGCTACCACGTATGTTGCATCATACTTGTGCAAAAATTAAAGCAAAGCAAAGACGAGCTGAGTTGCCCCAATCGTCATCTGTGACTACCTCCAAGTCTTTTTCAAGTTTAGGCAGTACTGATGTCAGAACCCAAATAACTTGACAGTGAGCGAGACAAGTAACGTTAGTTGAGGGAAAAGCCAACCCAGTCTCACGGAAATTCGTGAAATAGTCACGAAACTTAATCTATTCTTTTACGTCCTGGGACAAGGTTCGCCCGACTTTTTCGTGTTCCCCAGCAGGAGTTCCAAACTAATACATGTCAATTGGAATTATCTTTCGCGTCTGAGACATGTTTTTTCCCTATCAGACAGCGCATATACTGTGATGTTTTTGTCGTTCTTTTCTTCTGACAGTCAGACATTAACCAGTTTTCCTGCTATGGTCCGTCCACACTAATAACTATAGAGGTCACTATACAGACGTGTGCGCCCAAACTGACCAACGTTGGTGTGGTCTGAAAAGAAGAACACATGCAGGAAAACGGCGACCGGAAGATGTACTGTGATCGCAGCGAGTGTAAAGTGTAAAAGAGTACATCGTATTGTAGTATTTTTTGTGTTTTTATTACACCGGCAGCCTTTGAGGGAAATTAGCACTCGTTGCTAAGGCAACCCTGTTAGCGTCGGTGCACAGCATCGCCGTAGACGTGGACAATATCCGTCCTACGGAGTCTGTAATGTTTTGTGTGTACAGTAGGTGGCGGTAATGCACCTGAACATTGGATGCTAACCGCCAAATCAATATAAGAAGCAGCAGCTAGGCTATGCTAGTAGCTTATGTAACCAGCCTTGACGAGCTGGGGAACACGAAAAAGTCGAGCAAATCTTGTCCCAGGACACGAAACAATAGATTAAGTTTCGTGACAATTTTGTGAATTTCTGTGGGACTGGGTTGGCTTTTCCCTCGACTAATGCTACTTGTCTCGCTCACCGTTGTCAGGTGAAGAGCTCACTACTGCCCCTAGAGGCCTTTCATTGTGTGAGTGGATATGCAACGTTTTCTTTTTGCAGCGCGTTTCTGTTTATGCAACGTATTCATGTACATGCAGCTCGTTTGTATAGATGCACATCGTTTGCCCCGTCGGCCACCGTACTACACGACAGTAGGAAACAAAAGCCCTGATTTAAAAGACTGAATCCAAGTTGATTCTGACTGATTTATGACATGACTGGAGGTCANGGCCGGCTGCAGGACAGAACAGAACGGAGTGGGTCAGAACAGAATAGAACACTACAGGCCGGCTGCAGGACAGAACAGAACGGGTCAGGTGGGGTTAGAAAGAACAGAACAGAATGGAGTGGGTCGGAAAAGAACAGAACACTACAAGCCGGGTCAGGAAAGAACAGAACGGGTCAGGTGGGGCTAGAAAGAACAGAACAAGCAGGTCAGAACAGATGCTACAGGCCGGGTCAGACAGAACAGATCTGAACCAAACAGGGAGAACAAAACAGAACCAAACCAACTGGGTGAGGTGAAATGAACAGAACGGGTCAGAAAGAACAGAATGGAATGGGTCAGAACAGTAAAGCACAGAACGGAACACGACAGGCCGGGTCAGGAAAGAACAGAATGGGTCAAAAAGAACAGAACTGGACCGACTGGGTCAGGGCAAAACAGAACAGCACAGAACACTAGAACGAAACGGGTCAGAACAGAGAAGGACTTAATGACTCGGAAAGAACAGAACGAATTCGACAAGCTAAGACCAGAACAGATCTGAACAGAAAAGAACAGCGTAGAGCAGAACCCACTGGGTCAGAACTGATCAGAACCAAACCGGCCGGTTTGGATCAGAACTGAACATGTCAGAACAGATTCTAATGACCAAAGTCAGATCAGAACACAGTGGTAGAGAACGGAACACAACAGAACAGGTCAGAACCGAACCGACCCACAGGAGGCGAAGGTCAAACAGGAAAACATGATTATTGATTATCCCCATTAATCAATCACCTGTTTTTGTTTTGAGCGTCTTAATAAAACAAACAAAAGCTGCAACAATCATCAATGTTGGATCACGAATTAATGATTTTAAAGAAAAAAATATAAAAACTGACAGTTGATCAGAATATTGATTAATAGATTATTGATTTAGTGTTAAAACTCGCTGCACAGTAAATATAAAACATTCTAGAAACATTCAGAAACACAAAATACGTGTAAAATCCACATTATTGTTATTTTTGTGAGTTTATATTCAGGTTTTTCATCGTTTCGTGTGTAAACATGATTCACTCTTTTGACTCGTTTGTGCCTTTTTAGTCCAGTTTTTAATGTTTTTACTACAGTGAAATATTCAGGTTTTTAATGCGTTACATGCAGGTTGTTATAACGTTTCTCTATTAATATCCAGCTCATTGTTCCCTCTGTGCATTAACATCCATGTTTCTGACACTTTCGTGCGACAGCATCCAGGATGTTGATTCTTTCGGGTCTCAATACGTTAACGGCAACAGAAAATCAGCCGACGTTTGCTCTGATAATTGATTAATTGCTTTGAACGTCTGCAACAAGCTGAATCATTTATTCAGACATTACTAGCAGCACAGGACAATATTCCAGTTACACGATATTAAACCGTGCAGCTTTTTTTTCCTGCATCACAAATAGATTTACTTTCTCTACGTGCTGCTTTTACAGCACTGTGGTATTTGTATTATGTAGTACTTCTACTTTCTTCCACCATCACAGCAAACAGTCGTACATGACAAATAAATTATTGTCACGTTTGAGCAGCATCGGATCGTTTTTTCTCTCCATCACACCTGCAGCTCAGAGGTGTTCTACTGAGGTTTAGATTCTGATTAGCGTTGCTGCTAATTATTGCTTTCACTACAATGAATCTGTTGATCAGATTTTGATTTAAATGTATCCGTTTATAAATAAAATGTCTCCTCAGAGTCCAAAGTGGCGTTTTCACATTTCTGGTTTTCTCCGACCAGCAGATTAAAACCCAGAGTTTGAGTTTCCTGTTGCAGAAAATCAACAAACATGAGAAACACCTTTTTAAATGTTAGATTTTTACTTTAAAACGAGTCTCATCGATGAGCTGCTGCAGCTCTGATGGTTTCTTTTGGTGCGTCTACGTGTCTTTTATGTTTTTATTCTTTCAAGCATTTTTTGCCAACATGTTCCAAACTACGGACGGAACAAATGTGATGAGACGAAACACTGAATCCTCAACAGATGGAGAGAAAAACATCTGAGCTGCTGCAGCACAAACGCTCAGCGGCTTCGTCTGCGGCTTCATGTAAAGGAATTCACTCGACTCCGTCCTGCAGGTTTTGAACGTTCCTCCTGCAGAACACGTGGAACCACTTTCTGACTGAAACAAAACCATCGATCACTCACCGGCTTCGCTCTTGGGCTCCGTCGTCTCGTCTCCGCCGGGCTTCATCGGCTCCTCGTCCTCCTCGTTCCGCTCCAGGTCGATGTTGTCCTCCTCCTCCTCGTCCTCGCTCCGGTTCCGGGGCGTCCAGGTCATCTTGTTCTCCTTCTTGAGCCGCCGCCTGGCGTTGGCGAACCACGTGGACACCTGCGTCAGGGTCATCTTGGTGATGATGGCCAGCATGATCTTCTCCCCTTTGGTGGGGTACGGGTTCTTGCGGTGCTCGCTTAGCCAGGCCTTGAGCGTTGCCGTGGCGTCCCGGGTGGCGTTCTTCCTGTAGGTGGGGTCTCCGTAGGGGTAAGGCCCCAGGGCCCCGAACGGGTGGTAGTCCAAGGATCCGGAGATGCCAGAGGACGGGTCGTATCCTGGACTCTGAAAGGACAATTAAACAGGTTGAAATCTGCACTTCCTGGCTCCTGATTGCATTTCTCTCTCGTTTGTGTGTTTAAAGCGTCTCTCTGCCGTCGACTGCTGCAGATTTAGCGCCTCTCTGTGCCGAAGCTGCTTCCTTTCTTGGCAGCTCTCGTCTGCAAAAGCTAATCTTCATGAGACTAACGCGGTTAAATAACGGTTAAATCACAGCAAACGCACAAACAAAATTTAATTTGCACAAAAACCAGGCCAAAGTCAGGTCCTTTAAATCACAACATTTCAAATTAAAGCATCTGATTCACACACAGAAGCTCGTCAGCGTCGATTAGAACGACTTCACAGATGTGGAGGATTTTAAATCTGCTGAATTATAATTAAAGATTTAAGTTTAGGGCTTCACATTTTGGGATCAATTAAAAGAGTTACTGCACAAATAGCAGAATATAAAAGAACAGAAGAAGAAAATAAACATGGAAGCTGCTGTCAGATGATTTGAGGAGAAATAAAACAAACATTTTAATTTGAAATGTCATTTTCATTTAACTTTGAATGCACAGCTTCCTTAAATAATGTTAAATTATTCACAAATATTACAGGAAGATAAATGGCTAAAAAAAAGACCAGAAGAAGAAAATAAACACGGAAGTTGCCTTCAGATGATTGAAAGCAAAATAAAACAATCATTTTAATTTGAAATGTTTTTTTAGTTTTTAAATCTCCAGCTTTGTCAAACAAAACTTAAATTATTACAGGAAAAAAATGTGATAAAAAATGATTGAAGTCATAAAATGCAAACTTTCTAAATTTAGATTTGACTTTAAATACATTCACTCGAGTTGAGAGAGAAATAAAAGCTCTCCAAACCCGTTTTACGCGCAGCAAGAACTTGGAATCTCGCAGGTTTCTTCCCTTTTTTCCTTTGCTTTTACGCACCGAGGGTGACACCTGAGTTAAACCAGAACCAGAACCCGGTTCGGACACTCACCACGAAGGAGTTGAGCGTGGCGGCGGCCCGGGGCTCTCCGCCGTACGGGAGGTGCGAGTTGAATCCGGGAGAACTCGCCGATCCCGAGTACGGAGCGAAGGCGGAGCCCGACGAGGAGCGTCCGAGCTCCTCCGTCCGCGGCCCCAGGATGACCCCGGAGCTGAAGGACGGGCAGGAGTGCAGAGCCAGAGACACGGACGGCTGGAAGAGGAAACCCTGAGGATAAGCCATGACGGGGCTTGGCGCGCTCGGAGCCGGACTATTACGCACGGACGAACTCACATCGGAGAGCGGAGAGCGGGACGGAGCGAGGAAGAGGAGGAGGAGGAGGAGGAGAAGAGGAGCTCTGAAGGCGGAGGAGCATCCAGGAGCATCGCAGGTTCACTTTAGCGGGTTTCTGCTGCGAGTTTTCCGCTCCGGCTGCTGCGGAACTGAACTGCGCTGAAGCCGCAGACAGACTGAAGAGAGAGAGAGGGAGGGAGAGAGAGAGGGGAGAGAGAGAGAGAGGGAGGAGAGGAGAGAGGAGAGGGTGAGCTCCACCTCCAGCCAGCACAGAGCCGCTTCATCCATCACCATGGAGCAAATCATCACACGTTTACCGCAGAAAAGCAGCAGATCCAGAAGAGTTGTAAACAAGCAAAGCAAGAAGTTCAGTCAGGTCCTATGAAATGTCCAACTTTAGTCTAGTTTAGATGAGTTTATTTCTACTTCCGGAGGAATTTGAACCATCTGATTTTTTGCTGATATCTCTTAATGTTGCCCCATTTTGCTGCTATAACAAATAAATCAGTTGATATGAGTGAACACAATGATGCTGGTTGTTGCATCAACTTAATATTG
Source organism: Stegastes partitus (assembly GCF_000690725.1). NCBI lineage: Eukaryota > Metazoa > Chordata > Actinopteri > Pomacentridae > Stegastes > Stegastes partitus. The sequence continues at coordinate 1,478 of NW_007579543.1, read as the reverse complement.
TGAGTAACTTCAACTTAAATGTGTTGTTTTCAATATTTAAATACACAACTGCAGTCCAGAATAATGACAATAATGGAGTTTTGTAGTTGCACCAGTTCATTCCTTCAGTGGTATTACATCAATAAAAACTTTAAAAAAAAAAAGCCAAAAGCTGCACTGAAAAAAACCAAAACGATTTACTTCAAACTGCGATGTCAACTTTTTCCATGAAACTGAATTATGTTGGAACTAATTAAACAGTATAATTAATACGGCAATAACTAATCTAAGTGGACCAGGTGTTAATCAACAACGAGAACATGATCAGACGACACAAACATGATAAGTTCAGTATCGGTGCATTTAATTAATTCAACAACTCACAAAGTTCACTTTTTTCCGTGTGCTAAATAAAATCTAAAAGGAGCGACTTCATTCTGCAAATATTAAAACAAAATAGTTGAAAAACCTTCATTCTCTAGACTTGTGTTTGTGCCACCAATCAGTTAAAAATAAAAAATAACCGACTACAGAGGAAACCTTTATTCTTCTGACTTATGATAGTTTGTTGGTTGAACATA
>NW_007579543.1:0-283 GCF_000690725.1 Stegastes partitus | reverse complement strand
GAAAAGCTTTTAAATCTAACAGGAGCAACTTGATTTTAAAGAAAATATTGAAACTAAATAGTTGAAACAACTTAATTTTCTAGATTATCGACCTCCAAACTTGTGTTTTCGCCGCCAGTCAGTGAGTTGAAAATAACCGACTACAGAGGAAACGTTGATTCCTCTGACTTGTTACAGTTTGTTGGTTGAACATAATTTCATAAGAAGTTGTCACATTGCTTGTATTTTTCATGTTGAACTTGATTTCCTTGATTTGTTTCAACATTTACAGTGTGAACTCTCT
>NW_007579542.1:152011-160175 GCF_000690725.1 Stegastes partitus | reverse complement strand
ACAGGATCCACTCTGAGGATGAATCATGTTGTAATGCCGTCATGGTTTAAGAGATTCTAACTTGTGGAACTGAACCAGAACCAGAACCAGAACCTGATTCAGTCTGTAGATGAGGGAGGAGCTCGGGGTTGACGGTCGGACCAACAAACTTACTGCAGAATAAAATCGTTCTGCTCTCAAAGAAGCAGATTGGTTCTTCAGACTGAGACGCCTGGATGATGTGAGACGGGTTTAATAAATGTTTTGCCGTCATAATGTGAACACTGTCAGAGTTTAATGGACCTCTTCCATCATTCCTGAGCCTCAGAACTTCATCAAAACAGCAGAGAGACACATTTATAGACAAAGAGTTCTGGTAGAACCAGAGCAGTTCTACATCCGCTGCATTTGAGACAATCTGAAGATTCTGCTGAAAAAGGCCTAAAAAGCCGAACATTTCCTCCTTTAGCTCCGTTTAGCTGCTGTTCTGCTGCAGGACCGTCAGCAGCTGGACGGCGGGACGTCGACGCTGACGCTTGCTGCATTTTCTTTGAACCTCAACCAGAAAATAGAAAAAACTCCACCTGCACGTTGTAATGAAGCCGATGAAACACCTTGTTGGTGAACGTTAAGCTGCAGCAGACAGATGTTCAGAGAGAAACAGCTGGAATAAAAACCTCTGTAGATGAGCAGCAGACAGCAGAGACGCTGATGTTTACCTGTGGAGCTGGTGGAGAAGAAAAACGGAGCAAAAAGAGAGCAGAGCTGGACACAAACACGACTCGGACACGATGGCGGTTCTTACAGGATGTTACAGCAGCTGTTTGCTCACAGGTTGACATCAGCCAGAGACCACCGACTCTGTTTCATGCTGACTTTGCATCTTTGTTGATTCATAGACATGAGGAGTCAACAGCTGAGGAGGAACCTGCTGCTGCAAACAGGAGAAGCTGTTGATGGCATCCTGAGAACCACTCGGAGAGGCTCAGGTAATTATAGAACCATGATCAGCTGTGACTCCAAACCTACCTACAAAACCGACAGGAAGCTCGTCCAAACGGACTCAAAAAATGCTGAAACTGATGTGAAATGTAACCAAAATGACTCATCTGTCCAAATTAACTTGAAACTGAGCTCAAAGCTTCTCAAACTGACTCGAAACGTGTCTGAAGTGACAAGAAGTTCTCCAGAGCGACTCGATGAGTCTCCACTGTGACTTGATTCTTGTTTAAAGTGACTTTAAATTGTTCAAATTAAAAATAAACTTGTCCTGATTTTAACTTTTAAACTTGAGACTTAACTAAAGGACTCGTTAAGTTTCCATAACGACACCAAACCCGTCCAGACTGACTAGAAACTTCCCCAAAACAAACTCAAAACTTGCCCAGAATGACTCTAAACCAGGGATCTCCGGCTCCGGTCCTCCTGAGCTCCTGTCCTGCAGGTTTTAGACGTTTCCTGACCTGACTTACATCAATGGGTCACTAACAGACTTGTGTAGAACTTGACAACGAGCTGCTGGAGATCCATTCATGTGAGTCAGGTGTGCTGCAGTACGGAAACATCTAAAACCTGCAGGACAGCAGCTCATGAGGACCGGAGTTGGAGATTTCTGCTCTAAACTATCCACACTGACCCTGAGCTCCTTCAAAATGACACCAAACCCGTCCAAAACTACTCAGAATGGGTCCAAAATGCCAGAGGACCCGTTAGGAGGAGCCTGCTGGTGTTTCCTGGATCAGTCTGGAGCGACTCTGAGGACGGAGGACGTCTGTAGCGTGTCGCTGCTCTTACAGCTGTTGTGTGACGGATGTTTGATCATTTACAGGTGATGAGACGTCCAACCCGTGGACCAGAACCATCCGTTAGAGCAGCTGATCACAGGTTGAATGTTTCCTCTGTGGGACCTGTGATAAACCGTCCTGGGCTTCACGCCTCCGTCCTCCCCAGTCCGGCGGCGGCGCTGAGGGACTGAAACACATCATTACCGCCTGTTTCCTGGACAGAACCAGGATGTTTAATGCGACCCGCCGGCGGCAGCAGGAAGTGAGTAAAGGCGGCTCAGATAGGAAGGTTCTGCTCAAATGGAAAAGGAATGGAGTGTCACGGCGCGGCGGCGCGACCGGGTCAGGACCGATGCTAATGTGGTCGTCTGCAGGGAGGCGTCCGATGGCGCCGCCGCCTCGTGCTCATAAATCCGTGTGCGAGCTGCCGGGAGGCGCTGATGGAGGCGCGCTACCTGTCCAGGTTCCCCCAGACCTCATCCTCTAACTCAGCGCGGCACCATTTGCATTTAATAAGCTGGAATACATTTTCTGATAACGGCGGCCATATTTGGGTCGGGTGGAGACGGGAGCTTTAATGGGACAAAGTCCATCAGCAGAATGAAATAAAGTCGGCTTCACTGGGCCGCGTCCTGGAAGCAGCAGGAAGCATTCAGAGGATCACTGGAGTCTGGTAATGATGGTCCTGGTTCTGGTCCATCAGTACAACCTGATCAGAATTATTACAGCTTCACACGACTGAAACCAGAACTTCACTGATTAATCTGAACAATAAATGTTCCTGCAATAAAGCAAAATGCTCTTTTTATTAAATATGTATCATAAATGATATGATTATATTATATTATTGAATTTTATTAGAAGGTTTCGAGTCACTTTAAACATTCTGAACAGATTTAACTCATTTTCATTCTTTTTTGTGATTATTTTTTTGGACAATTCTTGAGTCATTTCAGGCGAGTTTCTATTTGTTTTGTCACGTTGGACAAAGTTTGAGCTGTTTTCAACTATTTTAACTAATTCTGGACCCATTTAAAATCCTGTCAGACAGCTTTAGAATCACCTTGGACTGTTTTTAAAGTCATTTTGGACAAATTTCCAGTCGTGTCAGAGAAGCCTTCCTCATTTATTCCAGGTTTTGGTAAGTTTCTGAATCGTTCTCTACTCATTTCATCCTGTTCAGGACGTTCATGCTGCCGGACGTAGACGTCTGTCAAGAGAAAATCTGTGAAGAATATTTGTTGGTCTTCATTCTAGACTTTTATATGATGTTAAATTAATGTTCTGAGAAGTTGACGTGTTTTTGGTTCCAAACGTTTTTTTTATATTAAAAAATAATCTTCAAAAATAAACCAAACGGCCTGAAAAGGGTTCAACAAACTGGGAATCACTTTGGACCAATCAGACAATCATCCGTAACAAATTTAATTCACACTGAACTCATTTTTAATGATTTGTGCTTCATTTTAGGCTCCATTAATCACAAACCTGCTTCCCTTTAATTACTTCACAGGTTTACGTTGACATTTCAGCCTCTGTGGCTTTAAATGGCGTCGAGCTGCTGCTGGCTCCGCCCCCTTCAGGAAGAAGACTCTCTGCTTCTATAAACAGGTGACCACGGCTTGACTTCCTGTCTGAGGATCGTTTTACATCTATGTGAGCACAGAGTGACTCCAAACGCTCCCTAAATGACTCGAAACATGTTCAAAATAACTCACAAACTGTTTCAAATGACTCGTCTAAACTTGTCTAAAACCTCTTTTTCTAATTTTCTACCAAATTTAACGAATGTTGTAATGTCCTGTTGTTGTTGCACAGTCACTCTGCATTTCACTGCATGTGACAAATAAAAACTCTTGAATCTGAAATAACTTGTAATGTGTGCAAAATGACTCAAAACCTGCCCAGAGGGACTCGAAACGTGTCCAGAATCCCTCTAAAAGTGTCCACAATGACCCAAAGCTGTCCAACTTCACTCAAATCGTGCCCCAAGTATCTCAAAAACTGTCTAAAAATATTAAAAACACAACATCTGACTGCTGCTTAACGTGACATCGAAACACGTCAATTAAAGACATCAGTGCGTTTCAGCAGCAGCCTCACTGACGAATCAGAGCAAACACACCAACATGTCACAAGCTCGTCCAAACTGACAGGAAAGTCTGCAAATTCACACCAAACCTGACTTGAATCTGGTCCAGACTGATCAGAAATTCTTCTAAATTAAACTGAAATTAACTTAAAACTTCTCCAGAATCATCCTCGACACGCCCAGAGGGACTCCAGACTTGTTCAGTCCATCGTCTGTTGTAGTCTGAAGGTACTGCTGTGGAGCTGCTAGAACTGCAGCAGTACTACAGTAGTACTGCAGTAGTACTACAGTAGTACTCCGGTCGTGCTCCAGCAGTATTCCAGCAGCACCGCAGCAGGACGCCCTCTGACCCGTGGACGAGCTCAGTCGGTCTGAGCTAATGACGGCGAACAGCTGAGCTTATTGAACAGTTTCTGCTGACCATCTGCACAGCGGCATCCTGGGAAATTAAATCAGCAAACACTGTTAATTAGTGGAAGGAAACACAGACGAGCTTCTCCTCCTCCTCCGTCGTGTCTTACTGCTCAATCTGAAGTACTAATACTGCGAGCGAGGCCTGAACGTGAACGTTTCCTGAGAACTAACCTGAGTGGACGTCTGCAGGCAGAACGAAGCTTCCTGTTTGTTTATTGGTCTTTATTCAGACTCTGAGATCAGACAGCAGCAGCCTTGGATCATTAAAACGCTGCAGAGTTAGCGGTTAGCGGCTCAGATTGGTAACTATTCTGATAAACTGGTCACATGTTAGATTGAACCAACGACAAACTCATGAAACAGGAAAATCACAGTTTTCAGTCTGTTTGGCTTTAATATTGGCGTTTATCTAAACCTGTTTTTGTGTTTGTCGCGTTTCTAAATGTGGATCTTTAATATCTTTTATGTCCTTAGTATGAAATCTTAATTTGCAAAATAACTGCTGTCCAGTAAAAAGTATTTCCCTCAGAGACATAGGTATTGGTGTATTGGTACTTGAGTGGTCGATCAGATGTCATGTTCTAACTGGGACTGGTAATGATTAGTTGTTAACTGATTCATTGAAGTGACGAAGCAGCAGATGAAGGTCAGTAAACGTATCGTAGATCAGCTGCAGTACCTGGTTGTTCCACCAGGTGGAGCCTCTTCCTGTTTAATGAGGTGGAGTTACAGGTAAGTTCGCTAAACGCCTGTCAGGGTCCATAAAACAAACGCACCGTCCTGCTGACAGCTGAGCTTTTCGAGTCACTTTGGATCATTTTTTTAAGAATAATACGGAAAAATTTTAACTCAGTTTGAACATGTTTTTGTCATGTTTGAAAATGCTGAAATAGTTCTACAATTCACTTCTGACTCATTTTTGCAATTTGGAGAAATGTGCTGTTACTCAAAATGTGTCGTACGTAACATTCACGGCGTCTAAAAAGACTCAAAATTTGTATAAATTAACTCAAAACTTGTCAGAAATCCCTCATCGTGTCCTAAATGACCTGCAGTGTGTCCACAATGACCCAAAGTTGTCTAACTTTACTCAAGTTGTGCCCAAAGTAACTCAAACATTGTCTGAAAATATAAACAGAAGCATGTGGAGCTGCAGTACCTGGTTGTTCCACCAGGTGGAGCCTCCTACTGTTTACTGAGGTGGAGTTACAGGTGTGCTAGTGGACCAACAAAGGTTCTTTGCAGCTCATCAGTGTTTTCTGAGAGGAAGCCTGGTTCCATCAAACTCAGTTCAAAATCAGCAGCTGGATCGGGTCCAGGTTCTGAACAGGATCCAAAACAGAACCTGAACCTGCTGCGTGGACCACACGTCTGTACAACGCCTCCTTCAGCTCGTCTCAGAGAAGTTGATCCGCTGCCAGTCGGCCGAGCGTTCCTCCAAACCGCCGAGTCGCCATCTGCTGAGGCGTGTCCGTGTCAACACGTCTGTTTGTGGTCGCGTGACGCCTCCAGAGCTTCAGGAGAGCGTTCAGGAGGGAACCGAGCTCCACGAAGGCATCTCCGAGTGCCGCCGAGAGGCCTCAGGAGATCCTCAGGAGGTCCTCAGGAGGTCCTCCACAAACCGAGAGGCCTCAGGAGATCCTCATCATCAACATCTGAGGAGCAGCTTCAGCTTCACTCGTGTTCCCTGAAGGACACATTCAGCCTGAAAACAAACGGTTTCATCCTCGTTCAGAGCGACTGTTGGTCCAGATGTGTTCTGCTGCTGGTACGAATCAAACCAGGAGAATTCTCAACAACAGCAGAGAGTTTTTAGGCTAAACTTTTTGGGTACATTTGTTAAATTTGCACATAAAAACCGTTTGTGGAGAAAAACGTAAGATTTAAATAAAGTGTCTAAATGCAGACCAACAGAACCGAACCGTCCTGAAGAACACATGAAGCTACACATAGAAACAGGCATCGGCATGAATCTGGCTGCAAATGTGCATTTATTGTCGTTACACATGATTTGTTCTTTATTAGACATTAAAAAGCTGAAAACACTCATGAAGGCGACGCAGCGACGGTCATGAGCAGGTTTGGTTTCTGCTCAACAGAAACCAGCCTAACGTCGACCAGTCTGTTCAAATCTGATCAAACGTCGACGTAGTTCAACAGAATCAGGCTTTACTTCACTTTTCCTTTTGGCACATTTCTCCATATTTGTTGCGGATTTAAACCAGAAACCGGTTGTAAAGCTGGTGAATACCCGTTAGCTGAGTTTAACTTGGACGCCTGAAGCCTCGACAGCATCGAACTTTAACACATTTCTGCTCCGGCGGAGGATATTTTAACGTCTGTGAGCAAATGACTGTTCGTCTTGACGATCAGCAGACCTGAAAAACCGCCAACGCCTCCTTTAATTTGCAGTTCTGGAAACTCTGAACCTTTAAGTTGAACTTGCAGAAGCTGGGAGCTGGTTTACGAGCAGCTCTTCAGCCTCTAATTGTTCTCGGAGGACTCGTCAGGACTCGTCAGACTCGTCCTCGGATAACGATGCGAGGCTTCCTGCTGATAATTACGTCTTGGTGCAGCTTTCTCTTCCTGCTAAACATCTTCTTTACTGTTTCCAGCAGCCGGCTTGTGTTTGTTCAGCTCTGACGGCGGACGTTTTATTTCCCTCCTCGGTTCCTTCAGGGCCGCTGCTTTTAGAGCAACCTACTTCCCAAAGTCACGCCGTCGCAGCGTTTAGGCAAAGACAGCCTCCCTCTTCACCTGCTGCTCGCTTGTTTCCTCACCGGAGACGTTCTGCTGCTATTTGTGTCCATAAAAAGTCCGTTTATGCAGCCGAGCACTGAAAAAAAGAGTTTTTAACTGTTTTCCATCTTCAGCCACAGAAACAAAGCATCAAGTCAGGTTTTAAACAATCAGGCCAAAGCTCTAAATAAAGTCTGAATAATCATTTATTCTTTTATGATGTTGGATCATTAAATCATTTTTAAATAAATTATAACAAATTATTTATTTGTGCTGCATTTCAATTTGTCCAAATCATTATTTTTCTCTAAAATAAATATTATGGATTAAATAATATTCATTTTTTCCTTTTTTTTTTTTTTCCTTTTTACTGCTTTTGAACGTATTTTCTCTGTTTTGTTAAATTACAGATGATATCTAGTAAAAATCTAAGAAAACAAATTAATTTACATGTCAGCATTAAAAAAAATTTAAAGAGCAAAGATTGTATAAAACATCTACCCAACAAATCAGTATTTTTAATTAATTTTTTTTTTTTAAATTTTGTTCTATTTTACTGTTTTCATCAGCAAAAAATATCTTTGTTTTTACAGATATAGATGGTATTTAAGATAAAGAAAAAAAATCTAAATAAAGGCTTTAAAGTTGTTTTTAGATTATAGATAATATTCAGTAAAATCACTGAAAAAAGGTTGTAATTTACATGTTAACTGTAATTCAAAAAGGAAAAGAAAAAAACAGGCCAAAGCTAAATAAATAATAATGACATTAAAAATCATATAATTTATTCTTTTACAACATTTAACCATAAAATCACAGCTTTACTGCTGAAACCTGATTAAATGGATTAAATGCTATTTCACTATCGCTGTTATTTCTGAACGTATTCGGTAGTTTTTGGTGTTTTTCTGGATTGTTTTGTCTCCAACACGACAGTTAATCGTTATAATTTATGACTATTTTCAAGAAACACTTCCCTTAGCTCCGCCCACGATGACTCTGATTGGTCTAAAGAAACACAAGCTTTTTTCACTTCCCTGCAGCAGAACGAGATGAGTGAAGCTGTGACGGATCTGATGCCGACGTGAAGCCGCTGCAGCTTCTAGAAACATCTCTGAAGGCTTCCACAGAGCTGACGAACATCATTCAGAGACGT
>NW_007579542.1:146304-149502 GCF_000690725.1 Stegastes partitus | reverse complement strand
CGCTGCATCAAAATGTGCGTCTACATTGATTGTATTTTCAGTATTTCTTGTTCAGTTGTTCTTTCTGACCGACTTTCCCACGATGCATCACTGGGTTCTGCTGGGTTCTGCTGGGTTCTGCTGGGTTCTGGTCCATTCATGCCTGTTTGTGACGAAGGCCTCGTTTCCACCGTGACTCAGCGTCTAACCTGCAGAGCTGGATGTTCGTCCTCGTGTTCGAGAGTCATCGGCCGAGACACTAAACCTCAGATTGTCGGTGACGTTCGGATCAGAACCTCGCCGCCGCCGCTGTGTGATTGAGAGGCAAATTGTAGCACTCTGGATGAAAGCGTAATGCAGCCATTTGCCACTTAGCCGTAGAGATTTCTCCGTCTGGACCCGAGTGGAGCGGCGACAGCTCGTCGATACGTCTGCTCGACTAAAAACGTTAGAAAAGATATTCAGATTAGAAAAGAGCCTCACAATTAAAGAGAGAAAATCACCACAACAAACACACAGAGGCTGAAGCAGAGCCAGTTAACCCTCCGGACTCCAGCGTCGGGTGAGGTTCTGATTCTGTTTCTTCAGTTTCAGCTCCGAGGAACCACAACACAGAACCCAGTGTCTGCGGTCACGATGACACAGAACAATGAAGGACTGACAGCAGATACTGAAGTGTTCAGAGTTTTATTCTCTGCTCTGAGGAAACTCTGTTTGGACTAAAACTGTGTTTTTGGTCACTGACTGTTCAGCTCTTTGTCCAGAACCTGTTGGACCAAACGGTCTCTTTATAGTTCTGATGTAGGATGAAGTGATTCAGATGAAATATCACGTGTTTTAAACGCTCACATGTTGAAGACGGTTAATCTGTGAAAGATCAAAAACGTCTCGTTCAAACCTCCCACAGACCAGAGCGACGTCTTTAAATGTTCTGTTGGACCAAGAATCTAAACCCCCAGAACCTGGAGAACCTACACACCAGAGACCTGGACCAGAGTTAGAACACAACATGTGGCTTCAACAAAAGCAAACAGCAGACCACCAGAACCATGGTCCAGAGTGGATCCTCGGTCCTGTGAAGAATCCGTCTGTTGGTGAATCCACTCTGGAGCTAAACCAGGTCTACAGCCTTCCCTGTGTCACCAGCAGACGGCGCTGTTGCACGTGTTGGTTTCCGTTGGTGTCCCTCCAGAACCCTGCAGCCGTCTGCTGTATGATCCCGTCAGAACCCGACCAGTGCCCCTACAAGTTGGGCTGCTTCCAGCCCCGCTCTGCGTCCTGGACTCTGGGACCCCCGTCAGCTCAGAGTGAGGCTCTGAGTGACGTGATGTATGTTAATCATGAGGCTGCAAACAGCCTGAATGCTCTTCATCAGCAGTCACATCAGATCTCAGGCTGATTGTTCACATCCAGCACGACAGTCGAACAAACATCCGCCGGCGAGGCTTCGTTGTTCCAGCAGCGTCCGGTTCTCCTGAAGGCGACACGACGAGTGTTGAAACCTCTCNGCCACATCAGACGTTTAAGAAGTGCAGCTCTGTGTTTGCTGATGTCGGTGTTTCGGAGGCAGCGGAGCAAAACTAACGTCTCTTTGATTTTCTGTATTCGGCACAATGAGCCTCACTGAGCGGCGCCGGGACGGCTCTAACGGCTCCCGTCGCCGTGGTTTACTGGACCTGAATGCTGAGCGGCTTCCTGCTCGTTTGTGCTTTAAAACACATCTCTGTGATAATCGCTGTGAAATTAAACTCGGAGCCGCGCTAAGGACTAGTGACGGGGCGTCTGGGCGGCGAGTCTCCATATCGGCGCGATCTGGGCTGGATGACGGCGCCGCGGGGCCGGATTAGCAAACACCCAGATGCAGCATGTGTCCCGGTTCGCGAACGTGACGCTGCTGAAGTAGGCCACAGACGGAGCGGCGGCGCTGCTCGCTGCCTCGGAGGCGGTCTGAAAAGCTGTAGCCGGCGGTGAACGCTGGGACACGAGGCGTCCTGCTGGGCCTCCGAGGCGTCGCGTCAGAGACCCGTTTACCAGGAAAAGCAAACAGCAGCCGTCAGACGGGTTAAGAGGAAACCGGGACGGCGCCGAACCCTCCTCTCTGCAGAAACGCTGCAGCTTCAGGAACAAGAGGTTCAGGCTAAACGCTGGAAGCAGCAGGAAGACGATGCTGCGTTCAGAACTTTAGAAACATCAAAATGCAAATGATCCCCGTTTCCGTTACCTGTTGGGCTGTGACCAGAGGGTGGCGCTGTGGGCTCCGTTAGCTATAGCACACAGTCTCAGATCATCCTCAGCCTGAAAACGCTCTCATCATGAACTCTGGATGTTAAAAACGTGTCGGTTAACTTTTAGATTAACAGCAGAAGTTTCATCGTTTCATCTCAAACTGTCTCAGTTTAACTCTTCTCCACCAGACCTGATGGTTTTATAGCAGAAAACATGGACCGGTATAAACAAGTCGACCCGTTTTTTCACACATTGAACAACATCTGAGGAACCGTTAAAGACTAAAACCTGAAACTTGTCTCTGTTGTTTCTCATCATGATCCAGAACCTGTGATGATAAATCATTTATCGTGGAATGTATTTAATAAATCCATCTAAAACTTTTACAGATGACCTCATAAACATTCATATTTCATGCTGTCAACATTTCAGGTAAGTCAGAGATGGTGAAGCAGGAATAGAGGGGAATCATCCGACAGCATTTGTTGAATCCTGGTTTAAAAGACGTCTGTGAAGATTCATCCAGGTCCTGGTTCTTCTGGTAGATTCATCAACTGGACCTGCTGGAGTTCCTTGAAGACGTTCCACCTCCATCCAAGAGGCTTCATCAGCTCTGACTGACTAGTTGGGAGTTCCACATCCTGATATCCTGAAGGAGACGTTAACACCTGAGTTTGGGTTTTAATTGGGAGTTTGTTGCTCCTCCCCCTCGTTAGTCGTTAGTGCTCCTCCTGACACAGCGGGGTTCGTTAAGGTGTGGATGTGGTTTAAAAAGTCAAACAATCAGCAAAGTGGAACATCTATCAGACAGATTCTGTAAAAACAGAAAACAACGTTAAACTTTCAACTCTCTAATTAGAGGTTACTGTCGGTACAGGTACTGACCCAAACGAGTGTAGAACCAGAATTATTTCATCTAAATGTTAAAGAAGAAGAATCAAACCAGACTTTACAGTACAGACTGTTGTTGGCCTCATTGGCTGATAAATGACT
>NW_007579542.1:140548-143988 GCF_000690725.1 Stegastes partitus | reverse complement strand
CCTCTCAGCTCATGTTGATGTCAGACCCTGTGTTCCAGCCGACCAATAATCTGTTAATGGCTGCAGCTCCAGCGAGCGCTTCATGAGGATGACCGATGTGAAGCTGGTTCCAGGATGAACACCTGGAGGCTGGTTCCTACCTCGTGGTAGGAGCTGCTGAACATGAAGGAGTCGCAGCAAATAAATGGTGCAGAAAATCACATAAAGCCACATTTTTTCTCCTTAAGTGCCGTAAAACCAAAGAAAAGAGGCTTCATGTGGAACAGACGGCAGAGCGAGCGAGGAGGTGATATCTGGACGTCCAGGTTAAAGCAGAAGCTGCTCTTTGCTCTTCCAGGTATTTCTTCCTCCTCTCCACCAGATAATGCTGCTCATGTTTATTCTGCTGCTGGGTGGAGTTCTGAAGCAGGAGGAATGGATTGTGAGGGAACGTGTGAAAATCCATTTTGTGTGTGAGGACCAGCATCAGATAAAGTGGCTGAGAGGAATTGTTCTCTCTGTTCATTTCCTGAAACAGCAGCAGGTTGAGCAGCTCCGGTCGTCTGTCTTCAGCACAACAGCTCGGTACTGGGTCACGTAGGATCTGTTCGGGCCACATGTGGGTTCTACTGAACCGTCAGCTCTCTGGATCATCTGAACTGGTTTAACTGGACTTCCAGCTAAACGTGTTGAAGGTGGAGAACGATCGTTAGTTTGTTAGAATAAGATCGGACGTGGTTCTGGTTCTGATCATTCACCAGAGAAAACCTTAAGAAGAGCATTCTGGGTAAACTTTCACCACCTTTGATCTGATCTTAATAAATGAATGGAGCCACTGATCTCAGACTGTCCAGCAGGTTGAAAGAACCACGACTGGACCAGAACCACGACTGGACCAGAACCACTGAGACCGAAGCATGTGAAGGACAAACTGCTGCTTTTCTACAGATGATGATTGTAAACTAGTTTCTAAACCTGCAGCCGTATCGATCGATAACCGACTGATCACTAGACCTGGTGTGTTTCTACCTGCAGGTGGAGCTGTTTGTGATCGTGGCTACCTGACAGTTACCGTAATGTCTGGAGTATGAGTCGCTACTGTTTCCACACGGTTTGAACGCTGCGGCTTGAACAACGATGCAGCTCATTTATGGAGTTTTATGATTTTTCCTTCAGGAACTGTTTGGAAAAAAACATCGACGGTATCTGTGTATGTTACCGCTACGTATTTAATTAAAAGTTAAAACACCTTCCTGTGTAAATGTCTCATGTTCCAACGTGGACACCTGCAGCCTGGATATGGACACACCTGGTTCTCTTTTTAAAGTCAGTGGGTGGAGCTTATATTCAGGTGCGCTCATAGTCCAGAGATTACGGTAAACCATCAACTCTGTTGTTCAGTTAGTGTGAATGAGTTCTGGCTGGAGGTCCTGAACCTCCTCAGAGTCTCTGTCATGGTCCCACTGCTGCTAAACTCCCACAATGCTCTCTGCTGCCACCATGACTGTAGTCTGTAGACGCCTCTCTGGTCTCTAAACAGGAAGAGGCTCCACCTGGTGGAACAACCAGGTACTACAGCTGGTCTATGGTACCTGTGCGACATGCACGACCTTCTTCTTCTGCTTTACCAGCTAACGTATTTTAATAGATTGTTAACAGGGTTAATTGTTAAACAAAGCGATGCAGCCCTCTCAGGGTGAACTTGGTTAAAAAGTGAAGACGTGTCAGAGATTAAGACCCGGAACGTCTTCATCTTTAACGAAGCCAAACCAACATGTGGAGCAACATCTGGAAGGGAGGCCGGCCTGCAGCCGCTGATGGACCGACTGCAGCAAGAAATATGGGCTTCATTTGGAAAAACACTTAGCGAGGTCGGCGCAGACATTATCGCCCGTCTCAGTGCGACGCATTTAGAACACTTTGAGAATTTCCTTCCACCTTTTCTGCTGCTTGATTTTCCTCCTCCTCTCCAGCAGATTGGTATCATCCGGATGCTCTTAGTCTTCCCTCCAGGACCACAGATTGGGCTGATAATGGCACATTTAAACACAGCAACTTATCAGGCAGATAACACCACCCTCAGCGCCACCACATGCACCTTGAATGTACGAAAAGATCAAGGCGGCGACGGATCGCACAAACAAACGGGAAATTATCAGACGGCGAAACAGTGGAGGTGTTTCTCCTCCGTTTGTGGAAAAATGTCACCTTTAAACAACACGTAGATGTTTACCTGTCCTGAAGCCACGGCGGCGCAGAAAGTAGAAAGCCGGCCTTGAAGTCTGCAGCCAAACGGGAGGGAAGAAAACCAAGCAGGCAAGAAGATGAAAAAGAACAAAGGAGGGTGAAATGAAAGAAGAGCGCTGCTGTTCCACACATTTATCCACTCGGCTAAAAGCAATAAGTGCAGCCTCAGCCCCCGCAAGCCACAAACTTTCTTGTTTCCGTGACTAATGATCGCAGTCAGCCGAGTGTATCTGTATCGATAGCGAGGGGGAGGCATTGGATTTGTTACGTCCAGCGCTGATCAATGACCGGACGCACCAGAAAAAACATCCAGCGTTGGTGTCACACTCGTGCACTCGGCTCTGTGTTTGTTCACTATCAGCGCTGAATGTGTGGATTAAAAACGCTGCTGGAGGTGGTTCTGGATTTGTTCTCCCAAATATTTAAAGCACAACAACGTCACACCTGAAACACCCGCAGCGTGTTGTGTAAGCTGCTGACACCCGTAAACAGTCCAACAACAACACAACGCGGCTGAACAGCTGACAGCAGAGGTACAACAGAAACATGTTGTCATACGTTAAACTGCAGGAAGCTGAAGGATGATGACGCTGGTCGCTGACTGATACGCAGTAAAACAGCTTCAATTCTTTATCACGCATTGAAAAACAAACAAATGACTTTTTGTCACTATTTGTGAAAAGACAGATTTTTATTGTGCACATTGTGAACCGTTTGTTTTTAAAGTCAACACGTAATTAATTTTTACATTTTTTAGCCTGTTAGCATGGTCGTCGTCTTCTCACTGGAAACCCTGTTACAGTGTCAACCTTTTAACTAGGCAGTTTTTAGCCTGTTAGCTTGTGACGCTGTTAAGTTGTTAACTTATTCACTTGCTAGCCTATTAGCTTGTTACTCTGTTAGCATGTTTGCTCATGAGCCTATGATGCTGTTAGCTTGTGATCCTGTTAGAGTGTTAGCCTGTTGGTTTGTTAGCCTCTTACCTTTTTTGTTTATTAGCTTATTAGCCTGTTATAAGTTGTGAGCCTATTAGCCCAGTAACTATGTTACCCTGTTAGTTAAAATATTACTTTATGGCTCTGTTGCTTTACTAGCCTGTGAGATTGCTAGCCTGTTAGCTTGTTGTGGTGTTAGTCTGGCAGCTTGTTAGTATGTCAGTCTGTTGGTTGGTGACCCTGTTAGCTTGTGCATCTGTTAAATTGTAAGTTCATTAT
>NW_007579542.1:126347-139607 GCF_000690725.1 Stegastes partitus | reverse complement strand
ACACGTGGTTCCTGCTGCCTCAGAAGGACCAGCTTGGACCGGTCCGTCTCTGACCAGTACCAGCTGGCTCCACTCCTTTAAGCCCACATGTTTGCGGTGCTGCAGCCTGAGCAGTGTGTCGGTCGGTGACCCAGTATTTCCGCTCCACATCCTCCAGCTGCAGCGCCGCCCTTCACCCTGGGCTTCGTGTTCAGACAGGTGACCTCCTGAGGATCGCTGCCCGCCTCATTAGCACCTGACTAATTCGTACGGCCTCGAACTCGCCGCTCGGAGACGGGCGCGCTGGGCGGTGATTACAGCTTCCTGTCTGCCCGGCGGCTCCGCGGCGCTAACATGCTCTCATGCCTTCTACGTTCTTATTTTCCTAAAGATTTGATTCACAGCGGTTATTTTTAGCCGCTGCTCCCACATCACATTTCACATTTCGCAGCGGGAGTGGAAGTGCTCTGTGGGTAACGTCACTCATCACTCTGCTGAGAGTTTCTGTGACGGAGTGTCGACCTTCCTGCAGCCTCGCGTCGCCGTCGGTGCGCCGACACTTCGTCAGCATGTTGTACATACGTGCACACATGGATGTGTGTGTGTGCGTCCGTCACAGCGGCTGCCGTGATTGCTGCTGACATCCAGAGCGCTGCATCGCCGCCGCCGCTGCATGCCGTGTATTTATCTCAGCCCGCCTTGTTTTCCGTGAAGCGCAGAATATTTTCCAGACCTCCCCGGCTCAGGTCACCGCTTCCTCCACTCAGTGTTTGTGGCGGTCGACGGTTGTCCACCTCCTTCCCATCCAGACGCCGTTTCCAGCCCGTTAATCTGCTTCGCTGCCTCCCACAGCGTCGCACAAACACTCACCTGAAGCTCTCGCAGGTTAAATACAGTCCAGGAGGACGGACACGAGGAGAAGCTCACGCCTCATGCAAATCTGAGTTATTTCAGCCGGTGTTGTCACGGTTCAGTTCAGAGGGAGATTCAGATTCTAGCAGGCGGACAGTTGCTTCTCTTTTCTAGATGTATGACGCAGTTGAAACCAGAAGTTTACAGACACTGAAGAAAGTCATAAAAATGTCCGTCTCTTCTGTAACCATCACACCGTTTAGCTAATAGAAATAATGTTGGTAATCCTGACTGACCTAAAGCAGGAAAAGTTCAGTCTGATGTCATGTCAGCATGAACCTCCTCAGAGTCTCTGTCGTGGTCCTGGTGCTGCTGAACTCCCACAATGCTCTCTGCTGCCACCATGAGCTGTAGTCTGAGGCCTCGTCCACACGCAGCAGGGTTTCCATAAAACACCCGACACACCAGCTCGTTTCTAGAAAAAAAAACATCCATCCCAAACCACACAAGCACATTCACAAGCTGCCAAACCAGTAGGTGGCAGCAGTTCCCCAAATCCCATCCAATCAGAGGAAGCTTCTGTCGTAAACTAACCGTTGCCTGTGTTCCTGTACATGGAGCGGTATCTGGACCTGGACCAGAGACAACGCCGACACGGTTCTGAGGGCGTCCACGCTGTTTCTGAATGTAAACACAGGTCGTATACGTGATGTGAGAACGTATCGAGTCGCAGACAGTGATGCTTCTAAACCTAAAGCTGGTTACTGACGCCCACAGAGAGACGCATGAACGGCACAGATCTTCACTTTGGAGGTTTTTAAAAGAATCATTTTTAATGCCATAAATCTGGTGAACGAGGCCTGAGTGACGCCTCCTCTGGTCTCTATAGGATTAAACAGAAAGAGGCGCCATCTGGTGGAACAACCAGGTACTGCAGCTGGTCTACGATACAGACACACGTGTCCTTCAGCGATTTTTCATTTAAATTATCAACAGGAACGAATCGATACACAGTCAGTCCTAGTTCAGCCTAAAACGTCTCCACAGCTGCTGGATGGATCACGTTCATGCTCTCCTCAGGATGAACTGGGTGCTAGTTTAGAATTAATTCATAATTATTCATTATTTATTTATTTAATAATTCATAGTTTCTCGTTGTGCTAACATATTAGCATTTAACAAATTCAGTGTGACCTAACGGAGACCCAGCGTTGCTGTAGCTTGCAGTGTTTCCAGCCTTCCTGGCGTCCACCTCCCTACCAGGTCCAGGCCGTCCTCCCTGAACCTGGTTCTGCTCACAGGTTTCCTCATATGTGGGTTTTGGTACCACCTCAGTGCCAGTGTTTTACATCGCTGCTGTTTACTGCTAAAGGTCTGTAAACCTGAGTCCGTTTCAACAAGTTTGAAGCCATTTGTACAACTTTTAATGACTGTGGTGATCAGGAGGCGTCACAGCCGGCTCAGCTCAAACCCACCTCCTGATTCAGTGTTTTTTACAAACATTTTTCATCCTTTAATTGCATTTTTTTAGTGCTTCAGTTAGGTGCTGTTCTCTCAGAACAAATAAGATCCGAGGGCCCGTGTGGTTTGCATTCATTTGAATTTTGATGGTCTCCACTCGGTCCTGATGAGATTTTCTGTCTTTGTAAAAACAGGATGAAGCAGCACAAACGTCTCCGAGTCGGTTCTTAACAACCCGTCCAGGAGCCGTTCAGCGCTGAGGTTTGGAACGACACTAACGGCAGAGAAACCTTTCCTCAACGTCTGTTTTTCTGTTTGTTCGGTCCTATAGGAGCTTCCTCTTCTTCTTCTTCTTCTTCTTCTGCCGGTACATTTGCATGCGGGTTTGTGATTGCCTGTCTGATTGGCACATCGCACCGTGAAGAACAGAGCCGAGGCAGCAAACAGATGGACCAACCCAAACCGTCCGGAGGAGAATTAATGAGGCAGAAGCAGCCGAGTCGGCCCTTTAAATATTCTCTCTCCGCCGCCGTCCTTTAAATCCTCCTGCCTCTCGCTGCCCCTCTGCCCTCCCCTCGCTCTGTTGTTTCATAATTACACCCCCCCACAGACTTGTTGCTATAGTGACAGCAGAGCGCGAGTGTCCCTTTAGTCACAGATATTACATACATCCTCTAACTCGCTCTCTGCATTACTGTACATGTGCTTTAATAATTTATCGCTGAACTCCGTTCTCACGGCTTTAGCTCCGGTGTTCCTGCAAAATGTGCTCTAACTCGTAGAACGTAGAGTTCCTCTGTGAGCGAAACCTCAGCAGGAATGAGGTCTGAATTACAGAAACGTCTGTTTGTTCCATCGAGTCCTGATACGTTTTTGTTTTTTGTGGTCTGATGAGTGTTTGACTCAGATCTGTCCCGGTTCCTCACAGGTCTGCCTGGATTTTGTTTTTTCTGGCAGATATTTGCACCAGCAGTATTTTTTTCCTTTTGCATTCGAGTGAGGCGACATCGTCCAGCTCGTAGTCGTCACTTTGTTCTTCTGTTGAAACATTCCTCGTCTGCTCAGTTTCTGCAGACCGGGACTCTTTGTCAGCCAGTTTATCGGTTATTTTGCATCACTTTGTTGTCGTTCTGGGTCTTCTTGTGCTGGTTTTGCATAATTAAACACGTTCACCGATACAGCAGCAGCAGAAGAAGAAGGTCACGATGTCAGTAAACGTAGCGTAGAGCAGCTGTAGTACCTGGTTGCTCCACCAGGTGGTCTGAATCTCTGACACGTCTTCACTTTTTAACTTTACCCTGAGAAAGCAATTTTGTTCTCGGGGGATGTTAACGATTAGCCCTGGATTAATTTACATAAAATAGAAGAAGAAGGTCGTAAATGTACCGTAGACCAGCTGTAGTACCTGGTTGTTCCACCAGGTGGAGCCTCTCACTGTTTAAGAGGCCAGAGGAGGCGTCACTCAGACTCCAGCTCATGGTGGCAGCAGAGAGCATTGTGGGAGTTCAGCAGACCATGACAGAGACGAGTCCGAGTCTGCTGTAGCCGAGTCGCTGATCAAACGAGCCGCCGTAGCTGCAGACGATAATCGTTAAGCTTGTAGCCTGACAGGTCCGTTAATGTCCACGTTCTGACGACGGTCCGTCGCTTCACAAACCAACGGTAACGACGGAGGAATCATTGTTTTCCCCGACCACTGGCACGCCGCGAAGACCTCGGCTCGTTTATGAGCATGAGTCTAATTAATGTCCTAATTAGCCCTCAGACCAACATGTGTAATTAGTGTGCAGATGTCGAACATGAACCCGAGAGCGCGGCTTCCTGTCCTCAGTGGAACGCTCGGTTTTAACTCTACGTGGGAGGAGACGAGGTTCGTAGGTTCTCTTTGGTTAGAGTCGACTTTATCTGACAGAAATCTGCATTTTCATCTCGTTTCTGACAGAAATGTTTGTTATCAACGAGTTAACGAAAAAAAACTGGAAAATATATTTTGTGTACCGAAAAAAAAAATGACAAACACGAGCTGGAAACTGGAACAAATCAGCTGGTTCTGGTTCTGCAGAACCTTTGTCTACTGACCAGAGTTCTACCTTCAGACTGTGAATGTTCCAGAGGTCCAGGTCCTTGTAGTCCACAGAGGCGGGTCCAGATTGATCACTTTAATGGACTTTTTCCATCATTTCTGAGCCTCAGAACTTCATCAGTACAGCAGATAGACACATGACATTTAGGAGGAAGAACACATCTGGGTTCTGCTAGAACCTGACACCAGATCAGTTCTACATCCATCCAGGTGTCTCAGGCTGAACACTGGACCTGGTTCTGGTCATGTGCTCTGTATTATGGGATGGATCAGAGTGTGAACACAGATTTGGTTGATTTTATGTGAAATAATCCAACAAGTTAAAGCAGAACGAGTGAAACCTGCAGCATCGTCTGTTTGTTTCCTCTCTGTGGGTCTGTTCGGGTCACCACTTGGTAATTTGGTTCTGGTCGCCTCGGGTCGGATCGGGTCCTTCTTTATTTCAGGGAATCAGTTTATTCTTGGCAGGTTCATGCAGATTTTCCAGCCGTCTGTTTTGGGAAGATGCTCCTGTGGGGCGGCCGTGAGGAATCGCCACGTCACCAGGACCGAGTGAATCATGATTCTGGTTTCACCCAAACTAATGAGATTGTGATGAATGTAAACTGTCCTGCAGCTCAGTCTGGGGCAGGAAGTCCAAAAACACAGCCGCCTGCCGGCGTTCTGAACAGAGATCTGCTCATTCTAAGTGGTTCTGAAGGTCCTCCGACACGCAGATAAACCCGATTAAAGGTGTGAAGGCTGCGAGGCGTCCTGCAGGACTCGCTGCGTGAGTCAGCGCCGAGTCTTTTCACACAGATTTAAACTTCATTATTCTGTTTGGAGGCGGTCCGTTTGTCGGCTCGGGTTTCGTCCTGCCCGGAGCCTCGCCGCGATCACATGACCTCGTCTGGTGGCTGGTTCTGGCCTCCTGCTGATGGAAACGAGGTGCAGCAGCTTCGGTGTCGCTGCGAGCCCAGCTGACATGAATCATTACAGTAAACGTCGGCCGCGGTTAGAGTCGCCGCTGCAGGAAACTAAAAACATCCGTCGTCTTGTTGAGCCGCTCCACGGCTGCTCAGGGGATCGATCAGGATTGAATCCAGACATTAGCAGGTTCAACGTGTTCATTCTTTGTCCTGCAGCGGCCAGAAGACAGAAAAGCCCTGATGCTACACTAGATAGACTCAGTTACACGTTAAGAGCCTCCATTTAAACTGTAAACCAGGATCCATGTAGAGAAACGTCTCTTCACCTTTATTATCTGTTTCATACGGACCTGAAGCTGGAGCCTTAAACCAGGAAGCTCCTCCATAGCGCCCCCACTGACCACCAGAGGATCTTCATGTCAGACTGGAATCATTTTCCTGAGCTGAAGAAACTAGAATTGGTTCTGAATTACTTGGATTTAACATTTTGACAGAACAGGAAGTAGCTACATCGTCCTCGTTACTGTTGGGTTGGACAGTCAACAGCTGGACTTCTGAGGGAAGAAACGTAATTGATTTAAATACTCTAGTTTTGATAATCTCACATTTCTGATATATACTGATATTTTTAGTTAGCTGTAGCACCAGCTAGCATGCTAACTAACGGACTATAAATTAAGCTTATGACACTTTTCTGTTTATCTTGCTGTAGATTAACTAGCGAGCTAACTAGCTGATTTTATGTTAATGGAACAACCTTATGGTATATTAGCTTACAGTAGATAATTAGCTGACTCCAAATTAAACTTTAAACGCTTTACTTCTTTTTTTTTTGTTGTTTTTAGCTTGCTGTATCATCAACTAGCTGGCTAACTTGGTGGCTTTATGTTAAACTAACAACTTTATGGTAGATTAGCTTACAGTAGCACTAGATAGCTAAATAGCTGACTCCAAATTAAACTTTAAACTCTTTACATTTTTTTTACCATGCTGTAGCATCAGCTAGCATGCTAGCTAGCAGACTCTAAATTAAACTTATGACTTGTTTCTATTTTATCTTGCTATAGATTAGCTAGCTAGCTAACTAGCTGACTCAAAATTAAACTTATGACACTTTTCTATTTTAGCTTGCTGTTGACTAGCTAGCAAGCTAGCTTGCTGACTTTATGGTAGTGGAACAACCTTATGGTACATTAGCTTACAGTAGCGCTAGGTAGCTAGTTAGCTAACTCCATATTAAACTTTAACACTTTACTTTTTTTTTTTTTTTAGCTTGCTAGATTTAACTAGCTAGCTAACTTGCTGACTTTATGTTAACCCAATAACGCTTGCTGGAACACTAACTAATACTAATTTTGTTATTCTATATTAGCTTGCTGTAGCAAAAGCTAGCTAGCTTGAGTTGCTGATTGGTGTTTGATGTTATCTTTATTTTAGAAACTTAAATGTCGGTGATATTGAGACGACATCTAGCAACAGACACCGTTAGACACGAGTTTTGTTCAAACCTCTGATCAGGTGATCTGCTGAGTGTCTTCAGCTGAAAGAAGATCTGATGGAATCTGATGTGTGTGATGACGCCTGAGAAGCTGTGATCGTCTCCAGGTTGGCCTGTAAACCTGACAGCTTGTGTTTGAGCTGCGACGACTGCAGCAGATAGAGACGTGAGGTTTTATCGTCCTGCTGAAGAAACGTCTGAAGGAGGATAACGAAGCAGAGATGGAGACGTACGGGAGGATGAGTGGACGTGACGGAGGATGAGATGGAGGATCCTCTGAGGACGGAGCCCGATGGATGGAGGCCGATTCCAGCGTCGCCTGAATCAAACTGGGATTAGACGGAAACAGAGCAGGAGATGTGAGCGGCGGCGATAAGAGCTGTGAGACGAACACACACTCCCACACACACATTCACCAGCAGATTGTTTCAGTTCCTTCATCCGTCCGTCCGTCTGCCTGACGTCTGATCGTCTGTCCGTCCGTCTGCCGCTAATCTGCTTCAGTGTTTCAACACTTTGGTCCTGCTGCTCAAATACCTGCAGCAGGAAGAGTCGCATTTACACATCCTGCTGCAGGAACATCAGCGCAACGTCAGAGGAACATTAGAGGAACGTCAGAGGAACAATGAAGCAGGTTAGGAAAAGGTCATTCCATATAAAATCAACCAAATCTGAAGAATGTGAGGAAACGGTAAACCTGCTCCTGATCTCTTTGTGGTCATTTTGTGTCTCTTCCCGTCAACCTGCTGTTTCTTCTCCTGATGGTCACCATGGAGCTCCTCTGGTCACCGTGACGATCCTCCAGCTGTTGACGGACTCATTAATGTGCAGCTGTTGGCGGTCACAGAAACATCTGGAACTCCTGATGAAGAACATCAGGCAGCCTTCGGCGGTGCAGCATCAGCTTCTGGTTCGTCGTCGTCGTCACCTGACCAGAGTCACCTGGAGATCCTTCAGGGCCTGAAGCTAATCCAGGTGAGGTCAGGTGTTGATGTTGTTGTGCAGCACTTTGTTCCTAAATGTGCGTCTGTAAAAGCATCACGTCTTCTGTTGTGGTTGCGTTTATCTAAAAGACACCACAGACGAAACCATCCTCTAAACCATGATGATGTGCTCCGGCCTCTTCGTGGACGTCGTGTCTGATTGGAGCGTTGTCATAAAACCAACACCTGTGGACTGAGCGGTGGAAATGAGGAAGCAGAGCCGTGAGCTGTCGTTACAGATGTTACTTTATTGAATCTCCACACACAGATTTCAGTTACGCTGCTGTAGCGCCGTTAAACTTTACAAACACACCTGCAAATTTACAACCTCGCCGTCACCCGCTTCCTCCACTCGTCCTCTCCGTTCGCTCTCTGACCTCCAGACTCAGAGCAACGCGACGCCCCGCTAGCAGCGCCCAGACGCCACCATCTTTAAAACGCCATCGTGGGATTTGAAAGGTAAAGTCTGGCCTGATGGGGGCGCTACAGAGCAGGATACATGTGATGAACACTGAAATGATTTTGGTTTACTTTTGGACGTTTTCACAGGATGGCTTCACTGATCTGGACTCGGCTAGTTAGTGATACTGAGAATCAGAAGTTAGTTGTGGCGTTCCTCAGGGATCCATCATTGGACCCTTTTGTTCTCCATCGACTGGTTTTTATTTGGTAGTTTTTTGCTGATGATGAAACTTTGTGTGTTTTACATAAACTATTATGAAGATTTCTACTGGGGACCATGAATATCTACAGATTCTTTAGAGTCTTTTCAGCCTGATGATGAGGGGAGGTGATAAATGGAAAGCTTCATCCACTGGGGAGTATGAATGACAATCAGACTTTGATCTTTCTCTGATATTTTCTTGTCTTTACTTTAATTTTCAAATCAAATTTGAACACAAATGTGGCGCTAAAGGAAGGTTAGACTCACTATAAACGGTTGGATTCCTCCTCTGGAGACAATGAACATCCACAATATACTTATATTACGATATCCCACCATGAGAATGTTGCTCACAACCCAATGTTTCCCTGTTGGTGGTTCTAATCAAACAGCCATGGGATCACCAAACATGCAAGGGATCATCCTCTTGAGATCACGAACACTTAATTTAAATCCTGCCAGTAAAGTCTTCGCTACAAAAGGTCCCATTTCATCCATAATACCAAAGGAAAGTGACGATGTGTTCTAACTGAAAGAGGTTTATCTTCTGGGGAGTTCAAAAGAGCCTGGTAATTCTATAGCAAAGAAAATCATTTTGTTCATTACTCTGAAATAAAATGTTTGCTCGAGCTTGTTTATGGCACTAGAGGAAGCTCAGGGTCACGACAAGCAGTCGGATTCCTCCTCTGGGGATCATGAACATCCACACATATTCCTGCAGATAAAATCCTGCTCAAAACAAAATGTTTCGTTCATAATTATGACACGAAATTTAAACTTTCAGCTCGTTTACAGCACTTGAGGAAGATCAGGGTCACCACAAACAGCTGGGATCCTCTTCTGGGGACCATGAATTGACCGATATAAAGATTTGTTGCCATGAAAGTATTAACACTTTGTGACGACTGTGCGATCCAACAACTTGTGGATCAGCACAGTCCTCAGGATCTAGAATAGAATAAAACTTTATTGATCCCCTTTGGTGGAAACCTCAGGGAAACTAATAATAATAAAATATCCTCTGGGGATCATGAATAACTTCATGTGGCTGGTTTTTCCATCGTAACCCCGTCATTCTGGCGGCTAGCGGGGCGCTAACAGCCGCTCTGTCCCGTTAAAGTGGGCGAGACAGAACAGTGAAGTAAGGCCACAACACCAGAAACACTGAACCGTCTCAGGAGGTCAGAGGGTGACTGATGTTCCTCATCCAGCTTCTAGGAAACATAAAAAATACCCCACAGAGTGTCCAGAGGTAAAGTACACACTGAGAAACACACACACACACACACACACACACACACACACACACGGGTTGAACACGAACACGGAAGCAAAAATAAAAAGGATGAAATTATTGGAAACAGCCGAACACGAAGCTGTGAAACGTAAACAGAAGAGTTTGTAGTTTAAGCGGGTTTGAATTAGGTTGAAGTTTACCTACAGATCCACAAACATCTGTTTTAACATCTGGACCGACAGCAGTGACGTCCAGGAACAGATGAGTCACAGATCCAGTGTCCTGTCTTTCACTAAACACCTGAACACACCTCGATGGAAAACATGAAGGAATCAAGGAAACCTTAACTTGTGCATCGTTTTGTGGTCATTTCGTGCCTTCATGTGGTAACTTCACCTGTTTTTGTGCTGATCCGGTGTCAGGTTCTACCAGAACTCAGCCACTTTTCCTCTCTTTTGTGACGCATTTGCATCTTTTTGTGGCGATTTTGCATCTTGTGGTAATTTTGTGTGTTGTTGTCGTTATTTTGCATCATTATGTGGTGATTTATCTCTTCCTTTTCTTATTCTTTTTATCCCTTTGTGGTGATTTTTTCTCTTCTTTTGCAGTAATTTTGCATATTCTTGCTGCAGTTTGTGGTGATTTGTGCCTTTCTGTTGGACTCTTTCATCCTTTTGTGGGAATTTTGTGTCATGAAACGCGTTCTTCCTCCTAAATGTCATGTGTCTATCTGCTGTTCTGATGAAGTTCTGAGGCTCAGAAATGATGGAAAAAGTCCATTAAAGTGATCAATCTGGACCCTCCTCTGTGGACTTCAAGGACCTGGAACTAAAACCATCCTGAGGAGTTTTGGGGGGAACTTTGGTCCAATCACAGCCGCTCGTTAGCATGCTAAATGGTTAGCCTCGTGGTTTTTAGATGCTAACAGATGCTAGCATGTTGCTATGCAGCGATGCTCTCCTGACTAAAGGTGGGTATTAATACAATAAAAGTTGGTTTGTTCTACTTCCTGTTTGGAGTCCATTTAAGGGCAGCATGTGTGTGAAACACCAAAACCCCAGAATGTCCGACTACATGCGTCGAGTTTGGCGCTTTGCTGCAGACGGATCCTGAGCAGGACGGTCACCTCGCTGGTGGACACGGTTTATTTTTAGCTCCTGCTATCCTGGATGTTCCCACCGAGTCCCAACAGGTTTAGCTAATGAAGCCTGCTTCCAGTTGGTCCATATGTCCGCCGCAGCCTGTGCCGACTCCTGATTGGTTCCCTCCAGGCCTTCGTATAAAACACACAGTTCAGAGAACAGACTGGGACACGTGCAGGTCCTGTCAGATAAAGTCATTAAACTGTGTCGGGGTTAATTATCTGTTAATGATTCTGGAGTTCTGCTGTGAGGCCCTGTGCGTCTCTGACCCACTTCTGCTGGTGTCTCTGCTGTCGGGCCTGAAGCTGGTCCACCAGCCTCTGTGCTGGACCGTCACAGAGGAGCTGATTCATGAGTCATTTATGGTCTGTGAAGGATTCAGAAGACGTCTTTGTTCCAGACTCTGAGCTCAGGACTCAGTTTGTGATGATCAGGAGGAGCTCCATCCAGACCTGAACGTCACCAGGAACCAGCTTCACCCGGACGTCGTTAAGACAATTAAAGGTGGAGGTGAAGCTGGGTTCAATATGGAGGAGTTAGTTAGTCAGTGGACTGAGTCACCGTCAGATTAAATCAGTTTAATTCAAATGAAACGCTGATATTTAACAAACACTGAGCTTCACTGTTTCTTTCTGAAAGTCAGAAATGGTGAAAAAAAACTCTATGAATCCATTGTTTGGTCTCTAAAGCGTCCAAAATGTTCCAGTTTTGTCCAAAGACATTCAGTTTTCTGGGAAAGAAACCAAAAATACTCACATTTAAGAAGCTGCAGCCAGAGAAAATTCGACTGTTTCTCTTGAAAAATGGCAAAAATCGATATGAAACTGAGGTTTACAGAGAATTCTCTGTAAAGAAGTCGTCTTTGGCTTTAAAAAAAACAATAAAAATAATCAGCAGGTTCGTCAGTCATGGAAATAATTATAAGTTGTTGTCTGAAGAGCATCAAAAATATAGATTTAATTCTATTTTTCCTTTTATACGTGCTCAGATAACACGTATACAACAGCTGGAGGTGGACGGAGCTGCAGCCGACTCATCATCTGATGGATTCAAGATTTTTTGTCTCTTAAACGTCAGATCTGTGTTTCCTGAAGGTGTCACAGAGGAGGAAAGAAACCAGGAACCAGAAGTTGAAGCACAGATCTGAGCAGTTTTTCCTTAAAGACACCAAACCGTCGGTGATATTCGTCGGTGGTGTCGCTCACAGCGTGACCCGAGGTCTCGCTAACGGATCTGAAGACGTTTATTTCCACGACTGGCCCAAAGTGACACAGAAGACTGGAGGAAACAGTCTAAAAACCTCCAACCTCAGACCAGAAAAACCTCAAACTTCTCACATCTGGGAACTAAAACATTTAGATTTTTGCTTTAAAAATGAGTCGAATCCAAACCAGGAAACGGTTCCGTCACGTTTCACAGCTCCGAGACTCGAGTCCGTCCTTCGTTAGTTTGCTTCCAGACCTGCAGACATCCATCCATGCACGCACAGACACACAACTATACGCTTACACGTGTGAACTATACACTCGTCCACGAGACTCGGTCGATGGACTGTTTTCAGGTTCCACACTGAATGGAGTTTGTACAGGATGCCGACGACAGAGACGAGGACAGAGAGCCGCCAGAAGCACACTGGTGTACAGCATGAGAGTTAGTGTCCGTGTGGGGACCCTGTTTGCCCGCTAACGAGGTCTAAGGGGAAGGTGACAGAGTGTGTGTGTGTGTGTTTTGTGTGTGTGTTGTGTGTCTGCTGTGCGTCTGCATGTTTGCCGTATAGATTTCTTGCCACTAGAGAGGTCCAGGGGAGTGATAAATTGAGCTGACAAACACCGTGGAAGGATCTGTCCCATCTGTCCAGCCCTGTCGTCTGTCTGCCAACTTTAAGACTTGTTGTCCGAGTGTTTGTGTGTGTTTGTGTGTGTGTGTGTGTGTGTGTTGTGCGGTTTGCGTGCTCGAGCCAAAGTGTTTTCCAGCCCAGCTGTCTGGGATCCAGAAAGGCTGGAGGCAGCGAGTCCGAGCCGGGCTGCACAAAAAGCACACAAAGCCCTGCAGACATGGAGCATTGAAAACCGAGTCAACGTGATCCAGAGTCCCACGAGTCCCTCCGTGTGTGTGTGTGTGTGTGTGTGTGTGTGTCTGCTTTTATTGTCCCACAAAACAACACAAAGTTCATCGTCCTCCATCCCAGCGGTCTGCAGCCGATCCTGACGTCCTCCACCGGACTCCCCTCCTCAGAAAGGCCGATGTGTGCACGTCTGTCGGCTGACATTTAGCCGAGTGTGTGTGTGTGTGTGTGTGTGTTTGTGTGTGTGTGTGTGTGTGTGTTTGTGTGCGTTGGTGTGTGTGTGTGTGTGTGAGGTCACATTAACGAGACGTAGAGTAGAAACACACACACAGTCACAGAGGTGTGGTTCAGGAGCGCAGAGGACCGTCGGCTGCTGCTGCTGCTGCTG